>NC_090746.1:120600531-120605531 GCF_036898095.1 Palaemon carinicauda | reverse complement strand
TAGCCTTATGGAAGCGTTTTCATTGTAGAGGTAGAGCAAGTGGTAGAGCAGCTAGTGATGTTAGCCTTATGAAAGCGTTTTCATTGTAGAGGTAGAGGAAGTGGTAGAGCAGCTAGTGATTTTAGCCTTATGAAAGCGTTTTCATTGTAGAGGTAGAGCAAGTGGTAGAGCAGCTAGTGATGTTAGCCTTATGGAAGCGTTTTCATTGTAGAGGTAGGGCAAGTGGTAGAGCAGCTAGTGATTTTAGCCTTATGGAAGCGTTTTCATTGTAGAGGTTGAGCAAGTGGTAGAGCAGCTAGTGATGTTAGCCTTATGGAAGCGTTTTCATTGTAGAGGTTGAGCAAGTGGTAGAGCAGCTAGTGATTTTAGCCTTATGGAAGCGTTTTCATTGTAGAGGTAGAGAAAGTGGTAGAGCAGCTAATGATTTTAGCCTTATGGAAGCGTTTTCATTGTAGAGGTAGAGCAAGTGGTAGAGCAGCTAGTGATTTTAGCCTTATGGAAGCGTTTTCATTGTAGAGGTAGAGCAAGTGGTAGAGCAGCTAGTGATGTTAGCCTTCTGGAAGCGTTTTCATTGTATAGGTAGAGCAAGTGGTAGAGCAGGTAGTGATTTAGCCTTATGAAAGCGTTTTCATTGTAGAGGTTGAGCAAGTGGTAGAGCAGCTAGTGATGTTAGCCTTCTGGAAGCGTTTTCATTGTAGAGGTAGAGCAAGTGGTAGAGCAGCTAGTGATTTTAGCCTTATGAAAGCGTTTTCATTGTAGAGGTTGAGCAAGTGGTAGAGCAGCTAGAAATTTTAGCCTTATGGAAGCGTTTTCATTGTAGAGGTAGAGCAAGTGGTAGAGCAGCTAATGATTTTAGCCTTATTGAAGCGTTTTCATTGTAGAGGTAGAGCAAGTGGTAGAGCAGCTATTGATTTTATTCTTATGGAAGCTTTTTCATTGTAGAGGTAGAGCAAGTGGTAGAACAGCTAGTGATGTTAGCCTTATGGAAGCGTTTTCATTGTAGAGGTAGAGGAAGTGGTAGAGCAGCTAGTGATTTTAGCCTTATGGAAGCGTTTTCATTGTAGAGGTAGAGGAAGTGGTAGAACAGCTAGTGATGTTAGCCTTATGGAAGCGTTTTCATTGTAGAGGTAGAGGAAGTGGTAGAGCAGCTAGTGATTAAGCCTTATGGAAGCGTTTTCATTGTAGAGGTAGAGGAAGTGGTAGAGCAGCTAGTGATGTTAGCCTTATGGAAGCGTTTTCATTGTAGAGATAGAGCAAGTGGTAGAGCAGCTAGTGATTTTAGCCTTATGGAAGCTTTTTCATTGTAGGGGTAGAGCAAGTGGTAGAGCAGCTAGTGATTTTAGCCTTATGGAAGCTTTTTCATTGTAGAGGTAGAGCAAGTGGTAGAGCAGCTATTGATTTTAGCCTTATGGAAGCTTTTTCATTGTAGAGGTAGAGCAAGTGGTAGAACAGCTAGTGATGTTAGCCTTATGGAAGCGTTTTCATTGTAGAGGTAGAGGAAGTGGTAGAGCAGCTAGTGATTAAGCCTTATGGAAGCGTTTTCATTGTAGAGGTAGAGCAAGTGGTAGAGCAGCTAGTGATGTTAGCCTTATGGAAGCGTTTTCATTGTAGAGGTAGAGGAAGTGGTAGAGCAGCTAGTGATGTTAGCCTTCAGGAAGCGTTTTCATTGTAGAGGTAGAGGAAGTGGTAGAGTAGCTAGTGATGTTAGCCTTATGGAACCGTTTTCATTGTAGAGGTAGAGGAAGTGGTAGAGCAGCTAGTGATGTTAGCCTTATGGAAGCGTTTTCATTGTAGAGGTAGAGGAAGTGGTAGAGTAGCTAGTGATGTTAGCCTTATGGAAGCGTTTTCATTGTAGAGGTAGAGGAAGTGGTAGAGTAGCTAGTGATGTTAGCCTTATGGAAGCGTTTTCATTGTAGAGGTAGAGCAAGTGGTAGAGCAGCTATTGATTTTAGCCTTATGGAAGCTTTTTCATTGTAGAGGTAGAGCAAGTGGTAGAACAGCTAGTGATGTTAGCCTTATGGAAGCGTTTTCATTGTAGAGGTAGAGGAAGTGGTAGAGCAGCTAGTGATTAAGCCTTATGGAAGCGTTTTCATTGTAGAGGTAGAGCAAGTGGTAGAGCAGCTAGTGATGTTAGCCTTATGGAAGCGTTTTCATTGTAGAGGTAGAGGAAGTGGTAGAGCAGCTAGTGATGTTAGCCTTCAGGAAGCGTTTTCATTGTAGAGGTAGAGGAAGTGGTAGAGTAGCTAGTGATGTTAGCCTTATGGAACCGTTTTCATTGTAGAGGTAGAGGAAGTGGTAGAGCAGCTAGTGATGTTAGCCTTATGGAAGCGTTTTCATTGTAGAGGTAGAGGAAGTGGTAGAGCAGCTAGTGATGTTAGCCTTATGGAAGCGTTTTCATTGTAGAGGTAGAGGAAGTGGTAGAGCAGCTAGTGATTTTAGCCTTATGGAAGCGTTTTCATTGTAGAGGTAGAGGAAGTGGTAGAGTAGCTAGTGATGTTAGCCTTATGGAAGCGTTTTCATTGTAGAGGTAGAGGAAGTGGTAGAGTAGCTAGTGATGTTAGCCTTATGGAAGCGTTTTCATTGTAGAGGTAGAGGAAGTGGTAGAGTAGCTAGTGATGTTAGCCTTATGGAAGCGTTTTCATTGTAGAGGTAGAGGAAGTGGTAGAGTAGCTAGTGATGTTAGCCTTATGGAAGCGTTTTCATTGTAGAGGTAGAGGAAGTGGTAGAGCAGCTAGTGATGTTAGCCTTATGGAAGCGTTTTCATTGTAGAGGTAGAGGAAGTGGTAGAGTAGCTAGTGATGTTAGCCTTATGGAAGCGTTTTCATTGTAGAGGTAGAGGAAGTGGTAGAGCAGCTAGTGATGTTAGCCTTCTGGAAGCGTTTTCATTGTAGAGGTAGAGCAATTGGTAGAGCGGCTAGTGATTTAGCCTTATGGAAGCGTTTTCATTGTAGAGGTAGAGCAAGTGGTAGAGCAGCTAGTGATGTTAGCCTTATGAAAGCGTTTTCATTGTAGAGGTAGAGCAAGTGGTAGAGCAGCTAGTGATTTTAGCCTTATGAAAGCGTTTTCATTGTAGAGGTAGAGCAAGTGGTAGAGCAGCTAGTGATGTTAGCCTTATGGAAGCGTTTTCATTGTAGAGGTAGGGCAAGTGGTAGAGCAGCTAGTGATTTTAGCCTTATGGAAGCGTTTTCATTGTAGAGGTTGAGCAAGTGGTAGAGCAGCTAGTGATGTTAGCCTTATGGAAGCGTTTTCATTGTAGAGGTTGAGCAAGTGGTAGAGCAGCTAGTGATTTTAGCCTTATGGAAGCGTTTTCATTGTAGAGGTAGAGAAAGTGGTAGAGCAGCTAATGATTTTAGCCTTATGGAAGCGTTTTCATTGTAGAGGTAGAGCAAGTGGTAGAGCAGCTAGTGATTTTAGCCTTATGGAAGCGTTTTCATTGTAGAGGTAGAGCAAGTGGTAGAGCAGCTAGTGATGTTAGCCTTCTGGAAGCGTTTTCATTGTATAGGTAGAGCAAGTGGTAGAGCAGGTAGTGATTTAGCCTTATGAAAGCGTTTTCATTGTAGAGGTTGAGCAAGTGGTAGAGCAGCTAGTGATGTTAGCCTTCTGGAAGCGTTTTCATTGTAGAGGTAGAGCAAGTGGTAGAGCAGCTAGTGATTTTAGCCTTATGAAAGCGTTTTCATTGTAGAGGTTGAGCAAGTGGTAGAGCAGCTAGTGATTTTAGCCTTATGGAAGCGTTTTCATTGTAGAGGTAGAGCAAGTGGTAGAGCAGCTAATGATTTTAGCCTTATGGAAGCGTTTTCATTGTAGAGGTAGAGCAAGTGGTAGAGCAGCTATTGATTTTATTCTTATGGAAGCTTTTTCATTGTACAGGTAGAGCAAGTGGTAGAGCAGCTAGTGATTTTAGCCTTATGGAAGCTTTTTCATTGTAGAGGTAGAGCAAGTGGTAGAACAGCTAGTGATGTTAGCCTTATGGAAGCGTTTTCATTGTAGAGGTAGAGGAAGTGGTAGAGCAGCTAGTGATTTTAGCTTTATGGAAGCGTTTTCATTGTAGAGGTAGAGGAAGTGGTAGAACAGCTAGTGATGTTAGCCTTATGGAAGCGTTTTCATTGTAGAGGTAGAGGAAGTGGTAGAGCAGCTAGTGATTAAGCCTTATGGAAGCGTTTTCATTGTAGAGGTAGAGGAAGTGGTAGAGCAGCTAGTGATGTTAGCCTTATGGAAGCGTTTTCATTGTAGAGATAGAGCAAGTGGTAGGGCAGCTAGTGATTTTAGCCTTATGGAAGCTTTTTCATTGTAGGGGTAGAGCAAGTGGTAGAGCAGCTAGTGATTTTAGCCTTATGGAAGCTTTTTCATTGTAGAGGTAGAGCAAGTGGTAGAGCAGCTATTGATTTTAGCCTTATGGAAGCTTTTTCATTGTAGAGGTAGAGCAAGTGGTAGAACAGCTAGTGATGTTAGCCTTATGGAAGCGTTTTCATTGTAGAGGTAGAGGAAGTGGTAGAGCAGCTAGTGATTAAGCCTTATGGAAGCGTTTTCATTGTAGAGGTAGAGCAAGTGGTAGAGCAGCTAGTGATGTTAGCCTTATGAAAGCGTTTTCATTGTAGAGGTAGAGGAAGTGGTAGAGCAGCTAGTGATGTTAGCCTTCTGGAAGCGTTTTCATTGTAGAGGTAGAGGAAGTGGTAGAGTAGCTAGTGATGTTAGCCTTATGGAAGCGTTTTCATTGTAGAGGTAGAGGAAGTGGTAGAGCAGCTAGTGATGTTAGCCTTATGGAAGCGTTTTCAATGTAGAGGTAGAGGAAGTGGTAGAGCAGCTAGTGATGTTAGCCTTATGGAAGCGTTTTCATTGTAGAGGTAGAGGAAGTGGTAGAGTAGCTAGTGATGTTAGCCTTATGGAAGCGTTTTCATTGTAGAGGTAGAGGAAGTGGTAGAGCAGCTAGTGATGTTAGCCTTATGGAAGTGTTTTCATTCTAGAGGTTCAGCAAGTGGTAGAGCAGCTAGTGATGTTAGCCT
>NC_090746.1:120593194-120595031 GCF_036898095.1 Palaemon carinicauda | reverse complement strand
GGGGAGAGCCTATAGGTCCTATCTGCTGAGTCATCAGCAGCCATAGCTTGGCCATCTTTTGTCCGAAATTTGGAGAGGGGACTTGGGCCCTGATCATTCGTAATATGGTCAGTCCTCGAGGGAATTGTCCTGCTTGATAGGGCAATGACCCTATCCTTTGCCCCTGCCATTCACGAGTGGCCTTCAAAACTTTAAACCTGACTTTGTTTACTTGAAGCTAAAACCTAGTGAACAGAATCTACTTCGAGCAATAGGATAAAAATGGTTGCAGTTCTTTACCTTTTTTTTTTTTTTTTTTTTTTTTTTTTTTGGCTGAATATACATTCGGTCTAGGCAAAGCATTGTCCAAATAATTTGAATATTACAACATTAATTTCGTTATATACTTTCCAGTCACGGTAGGGAAACAGCTCTCTGCCTGCAGCGCAGCATGTAGTTACAGCACGCTAACAAAACTAGATTTGCAATGCACTTATGCTGGAACAAGCAATTTCAATGCAATAAGTGCTCACTTACAATTTACTGTATAGCACTATTCCATTGCTGTTCAGATCTAATGTTTAAAGGGGGGTTTTTCCTAAGTTAGTTTCAGCGAGGGAAAATTCCTACCTTTTGAGCTCACATTTGCAACGTGGATGTGTTCTCTGCATCTTTTTTTATTTACATGTAGATCTTTCTCCTTATCCTGTATATCGTTCAGTTTATCTTTATTTTTACTTGGAACGCAAGCAAGATGTTCCTATAAGAAATATGAAAGATATTTCTATTAAAATCAGCTTATTTGGTCATACTTTCGTAGATTTATTAGAATACTATTAGAAAGCTTTATGATATTTTCTTGAGGATATTATTTCTGAATAATGTATTTCCTTATCATAATAGCAAGGGATTGTTATGACCCCTGTGGCCGCGGGGGCATAAAACTATTAGAATAGCGCCAACGTTATCCCTGCGTGTCGTAAGAGGCGACTAAAAAGGGACGGGACGAGGGGGCTGGGAACCCCCTCTACTGTATCTACAATCCTGTAAGACATCGACAAAGAGATGAGCTGGGGGGAGAGATGACTGCTCCCTGCACTCTAGTTTTGGGGTGTTTGAAGGCTACCCCCCCCCCCCCTAAAATTGGGGGAAGTGCCTTGGTATATGTATGTATGTAGAGAGAGAGAGAGAGAGAGAGAGAGAGAGAGAGAGAGAGAGAGAGACCTAATATCGGACCTTGTTAGACGTCTTTCTGGAATTAAAAACTTGGACTATTGTTAACCATTATAATTTTTGCAAATATAAGAATTACCTGACTTGATTACGCTTTGCAACATTAGGCTCAATCATACCTAGTAATAAGATAGCAATTAATTATACCAAAGCAATACTAGATGCGATCACACGTTAATAACACCATATCTTACCATACTCGATCACAATTCGTTTGCAGTTTCCCATTTCATCATAAGAAAAGGGTATAAAAACGAAAGAAACTTCATGTAGGATTTTTTTTTTTTTTTTTTTTTTTTTTACAAATACAGAAATGGTCAAGAAAAAAATATTATCCTTTCCCTTAGAATTTGTTTTTTCTTAAATGATACCATCAATTAGGAAAAAAAGAAAAATAAACATATTGCTCTTACTTTGAAAAAAAGGAGGCAAGAGTCGTTCGGATGTATAATCGTACTGATTAATAAGGGAATCGTTCCATAAGTAAGTCGTGTTTGCGCATTACCCGAATATATATATATATATATATATGTGTGTGTGTGTGTGTATGTATATATACATATATGTATCTACACACACACACACACACATATATATATATATATATATACTGTATATATGTATA
>NC_090746.1:120585694-120588194 GCF_036898095.1 Palaemon carinicauda | reverse complement strand
AAAACAAATATTAATCTGTCAATCAATATAAAGAAAAGACATGCAGTTATATATATTCCTAAGTATTTATGAATTGTTTCTAATACTCACTTTTTAGAGGACTTCTTTTCATGGTTTATAATATAATAATCCAATCCGTTTATATTATTATAGATATCTAAATAAAAAGTCTTAAATGTTATTAAACATCTCTCGACATATAAGTATCAGTATTCTTCTATCATTATTTTTTTCCCATATTTGTATATGGTAAGTATGGTTGCCTTCTTTTAAAGGACTTGCTTTGGTTTTGGGGTAGACCGTTATCCCTATCGGCTGCCCTGCCTGACATCGCTTTAGACACTAGTAAGGTAGCCTATGTCCACGTATTGTGCCAGTCACCAGCGTCATTCCTCCAGCAGTGAGGAGTCTTGGCGCGGTTAGGGAGACAGTTCGAGAAGTATAAGGTATATTTTATATCTTTAACAATATTTATCTAACTGCTAATATTCAGTTTATCAAAGGAGTTTTTAGTTCTTAATCCTATCTAGAACAAAGGAGTACTAAGAAGGGTGATTTCTTATGAATGTGCAATGCATTATGTTCATATAATTACTAATTTTTAGTTTATCAAAGAAGTTTTTAGTTCTTAATTCTTTCTAGAACAAAGGAGTAGCAAGAAAGGTGATTTCTTAAGAATATGCACTGCATTATGTTCATATAATTGCTAATTTTTAGTTTATCAAAGAAGTTTTTAGTTCCTAATCCTTTCTAGAACAAAGGAGTAGCCAGAATGGTGATTTCTTAAGAATATGCACTGCATTATGTTCATATAATTGCTAATTTTTAGTTTATCAAAGAAGTTTTTAGTTCCTAATCCTTTCTAGAACAAAGGAGTAGCCAGAATGGTGATTTCTTAAGAATATGCAGTGTATTATATTTATATAAATAATCTTAAAAGAGACATTTATTTTTATATCAGCTCAATATTAACATTCTATTAAACTCCTATTAAAATCGAATAATAAATATTTTCATCATTATGAAAAGAACTTTTCTGGGGCGGCCTGTGACGGCCGGTGAAAAGTCCTTCTTTGTACCTTTTCTAATCCCTTCATCCTTCCGGAACTCTAGATATATTTACGAATATCCCTCATGGGCGACGGAATTCCGAGCTGTTATCCCAATGTTTGTTCAAAACAAACCAGATATGAAGAAACTTCATCGTTCCGCGTGGAATGCTCTCGTTAACACCTCCGTTCCCTCAGGCAAAAGTTTGAATAAGTGTTTTGTAAACTTCGGAAAACCTACGAATTTAGTATTTCACAGTACCCAGACTAACAAGTTCCCTTTTCGAAGAGTCTGAAAAGAAATCAGAAACATGACGCCACATTCCTCTGACGCTCACTTTCAGCAGAACGGAGTTAGTATTCTGGCGAGGTAGAAAGTCTGCTAACTCCATTCCACTTCATTCTCTCTCTCTCTCTCTCTCTCTCTCTCTCTCTCTCTCTCTCTCTAAAGATAGTATTTGGATCATATCAGTAATTATAATTTCATGATCATCGTTATAATGGTTTTGACAGGCGGTATTAGTGGCGTTTTTAGGTTTAATTTAATAGTTTTTTTTTACACGTGAAAAAAATCCAAATGGATTCCCATTGAGTGATTTATGTATATTGTGTTAACGACTCAAGAGATATTCTATAAAGCCAGCTAAAAAAAGGCTTTTTAAGCAAAATTAAATTTATATTTTTAATTTTATCAGAAAGTATCTAGAGTACTAAGGTACTTTAAATGTGTTTAGTATAGTACTTGGAGATTTTAGTAAACCTACAAATTTTACCGTTAAAGCTATTACATCTAGAAACACAAGAGAGAGAGAGAGAGAGAGAGAGAGAGAGAGAGAGAGAGAGAGAAATATACTACGTTAGAAATATGATTCACCAAACTAAGAAAATACATGAAAAACAAGTGAGCAAGTCCTGAACGCGGACATGGTCCTCGTAGAGGACATACCTCCGCCAAGGTGACCTAGAGCGCCATATGTCCTAGAATCATGAATTGATGTGACTTCGACCTTCACATGACCTTGACCTTCACGTGACCTTCAAGTGACCTTGACCTTCACGTGACCTTGACCTTCACGTGACCTTGACCTTCAGGTGACCTTGACCTTCACGTGACCTTGACCTTCACGTGACCTTGACCTTGGGGTGACCTTGACCAAAATTTAATCAGTTCTTCCATACACATTGGGGAACTACTTGGCCAAGTTTGAAGTGATTCCGTGTAGAAATGTGGCCTCTACGTTGTCCACAGACAGACAGACAAACAAACAAACCGAACCGAAAACATACCCTCCTGGCGGAGGTAATAATACTAAGAATATAACAATTTATGCCAAAACTCTTGGCAAAACTACACTGGTCTTTCTTGCAGCACAAGAAAATCTGATGGCCAAATTGCTTGCTCTACATCCACAGAAAAAAAAAAAAAAATACCCGGAACTTTTTCAAGTAAA
>NC_090746.1:120573194-120580694 GCF_036898095.1 Palaemon carinicauda | reverse complement strand
GTTTGGGGCTTTTGGGGAGCCTATAGGTCTATCTGTTGAGTCATCAGTAGCCATTTACCTGGCCCTCCCTGGTCCTAGCTTGGGCGGAGAAGTGGCTTGGTCAGTCTCTAGGGCATTATCCTGCTTGCTGGAGTAATATCACTGTCCCTTGCCTCTGCCATTCATGAGCGATCTTTAAAATGCACGATGTTTTCCCTAATTAAAGTTTAAAGTTACAGATATTGAAATTAATAGTTGATCATACTAAATTATTATGAAAAGCATCATGGATATTAATTTGATGCTAAACAGTGAAATGCAAAAGAACTAGCATTGTTACACACTTCCATAATTGTTAAAACTATTCACCATATAAATTAGGATTTTTATGATAGAAAAACAATTATCCTTATACAAATAAGGAAAATATGAATAAAATATATGTCAATTACTGATATAAGAATCTTTGTTTACTAAAACACAATTGTTATTTTCATGTAATTTTCAGAAAGGATAAATCGTCTACTATGGAAGACTCTTAAATCCATCAAAAGAATTATTTCTATTCAAATAGCATTTTCATGAAGCTGTATTAACTAGCATTATGTTTGTAGAACCCCTTAAATTAGCTTGAACAAACACACCTTTGATTACTTGACGTCAACCAAACAACATAAAATTACGAATAGAGTTCTAAGGAAAAGTTATTGAATTAATTATGGAAAATATATACTATTTTGTTATGATAAAATCCTGTTTTCCAATAAACATTTGCGAAGAAGTAGACATATGCAAGAGACGTAGTATGCTTATATTCTGAAAATATTAAATTTCTTTATTCCCAATCTTGATATTAATAGCATTCAGTTAGTTCTTCATGCACAGTGCATACGAAATTTTATAATTCTGAGTAACATTTGCATTCATTTCATACCATCCTGTATCATCCTGTACGTAATATTAGGTATACAGTTTTTCTGTTGGTCTTGCCCCCTCCTTCATAAGGCTCAATACTACATAGTATTCCAGAATTTTTTATTTCCTCTGTGACCAGATTATGAAATGATCTTCCTTGGTCAAGCAGTAGAGTGGTGGAACTTCGGAATCTCAAAGAATCTATTTTAACGTTGTTACTTACCTTAATATAGTTTATAGTCTTTATCCATTACTTTTCATATGATGTTCTTTCCACTGTTTAGAATAAACTTTATTTTCATAGTTGCTCATTATGTAAATAATTTCTTTTCATATTAAAATTATCACTGTAAAGGAAGTCCTTTGATCTGCATTAAGAGTACCAAGTGAATTAGACATTATGCAAATTAACTTTTCTTCTAAATACAGCCAAAAGGTTGGAATTCATTAGCAAATAGATTAACTAGGTCCCCTTTTCCATTATGTTGATTACTCTAGGTTACCATTTACAATTATGGTGCTTTTGTGAACATTATTACTTTTACAATTGTAATATCTTAAAAGCTAAATACTTAATTCTAAAAAAAAGAGAGATATTGCAGAATCTTCATTGCTCTATTATGTTGTTTTAACGTTTTATGGTTGAGATTTGTTTAATATTGTCACAGCGCATCTATCTTCCAAAGTTCTCTTGCTTGAGGATACACTCGGGCATTGTTTTGTTAAAGTTTATATAGTTTATTCAGGAAATATTTATTTGAATGTTGTTACTGCTCTTAAAATATTTTATTTTTCTTTGTTTCTTTTCTCCGTTGGAGCCCCTGGACTTATAGCATCCTGCTTTTCTAACTAGGGTTGTAGTTTAGCAAGTAAGAATAATAATAATAATAATAATAATAATAATAATAATAATAATAATAATAATAATAACAACATAATAATAATAATAATAATAATAATAATAATAATAATAATAATAATAATAATAATAATAATAATAATAATAATAAGGGATCAGTCACAGGTGAGGAAAGTTTTTTTTTTTTTTCTTTTTTTTTTTTTTTTTTTTTTTGGGGGGGGGGGGGGGGGGTTTCAGTGATGTGGCAAACATGTATCCGTTCAGTTGAGAACTCACTCCCCCCCCATTCCTTTTTCTTTCTTTTTCGTTAGCCTTCGTCTTCGGTTTGACGGCCTCTTGGTTTGGCTATAAACTTGTCCAGAGTCCCACATACTTTTTTTCCTCAAGAATGTTTATGTTTTTCATTTGTTGCAAAGTACATCATTTACTTTTCTTTATCGTTGTGCAGTATCAAAATCATATATATATATATATATATATATATGTATATATACATATATATTTATTATATATAAATATATATATATATATATATATATATATATATATAAATAAATATATATATATTTTCTTTTCGCAACCTTGCTATGAAAACTAAATTTTTTTTCTTGTTTAGTTTTTACTTTAAAAGGCAAACATGATATCTTAGAATGCACAATATAACATAACACTATTACATAACACGCATGTAGAAACCATCCAGAAAACTCACCCGATACAAAAAAAAAAAAAAAAAAAAAAAAAATGCTCGCAGATTTTAATGTACTAAAGTCACTTTTCCGTTTGCCTATTTTGGTGCGAAAAAATAATGTTAATGGTTCTGTCTGAGCACTGAAAAGTATCTCGCTGATTGTGTCTGCATTTGCAAGAAAAAAAAATGTCACAAACTTTGCAACACAAAGAATCTTAATTTACATCCGCACCAGCAAAGGTCTTGGTGAATTAATATTTTTTTCATGTTCTCTACTTTTTTGCAAATTCTAGTTACCATCCTGGAAATGAAAACATTTCTTTATTTGAATTTCATTAAGATAATGAAATATTTATGCAATACTTATAGAATAAGAGGGATTATTTAATATCAAAATGTATATGCCTTATAATGAATAATTTCAAGAGTAAATGAATTTACATTAATCACATATCAGAGCTAAGATATTTGTATGAATCCCTCAATGTGTATCGATGTGCCTTAGATAAGAATCGGATAAACCTTTGTATTTACATACGTAAATTACGAGAACAACCTATAGTTTCTTTGAAGGCGATCCAGGTAAGGTATAATTCTTTCCGATATTTCTTCATCGGTTTCCGATTTCAAGTCGATGTTAGGTCACCGATAATTAGTTAACATCCGAAATGAAAATAAAACATCAAAATATTAATCTTGTGGCGAGAGCACTTTTCCAGATTAGCGATTTGTCATAATTATAAGAATCTGGTAATTATACTTTCAGATGTCATTTCGACCCTTTTTCTTGTGTTGTCGTTTCTTAGTTATTATTATATGGATCTTAAAATCTTCAAAATGTTCATAAATTTCAATCTTACGATGAACATAAGATAAAATCATACAGAACTCTTGATTTTTGTATTCTTAAGTGATCCTCAAGTAATAATGATAATGATAATGATATTCATCATCATCATATCCTCCTACGCCTATTGACGCAAAGGACCTCAATAATAATAATAAAAATAATAATAATAATAATAATAATAATAATAATAATAATGATTATAATAATAATAGTAATAATAATTATTATTATTATTATTATCATTATTATTATTATTATTATTATTTTAATAATAATAATAATAATAATAATAATAATAATAATAATAATAATAATAATAATAATTTGGAGATTGATAACAGCATTATTAAAATCAATAAATATAATAATGAAATCTATAACAAAGATAACAAAAATAATAATATTGTTTATAACTTTAGTGGTATTAGTAGTAGTAGTTTTAGTAACGTCATAAGTTTATTTTACTGTTTAATTAAGGCCAATAAGAAATGATTAATAAAAATTCATTAACTGAAATTGCTCTCAATATATGTTTAATCAACTTGCATATAATCTGCGACTATGTAACAATATGATATCAATATCACAATATTTTTTTTTTTTTTTTTTTTTATAAGGTATATTGATCGATTATTACATACTTTCCTTAAGATCATATACTTATCAGGTAAGAAGAAAATATCCCACACAGCTTATTATAAAGAGTATTAGATTACCCTCTCTATGTGTGAACAGTAAGTGTGCATATATATGGAAGAGAATAGTTTGAACTGATGCATAGGAAGAACATTTCAAGAAATACTGGTCTACAGCCTAATTTTATTCCTCATTAAGACATCTTTTATTATTATTATTATTATTATTATTATTATTATTATTATTATTATTATTATTATTATTATTATTATTATTATTATTATTATTAAATACCAAGCTACAACCCTAGTTGGAAAAGCAGGATGCTATAAGCCCAGGGGTTCCAACAGGGAAAATAGCCCAGTGAGGAAAGGAAATAAAGAAAAAGAAAATATTTTAAGTATAGTAATAATAGATTTATGACAATATGTTTTCAGCACTTTACTGAAAGTTTTATATAGGTTAACCACAAATAAAAAAAAAAAAAAGAGATTTGATTGTTTGATGTTCAGAGATATATTAAATGCTAAGCTACAACCCTAATTGGAAAAGCAGGATGCTATAAGCCCAGCGGCCCCAACAGGGAAAATAGCCCAGTGAGGAAAGGAAATAAGGAAAAATAAATGGTATGAATCATATGATAACTCATATATGTTATCAATATCTCAGAAAAATTTTACAAGTTTATGATTTCATTTTTAAAAGGTATGGCTTATTTATTTTCTTATGTTTGTACGGGTGTATATATGAAATCAGTAAATCTGTAATTATATAGAAAATATTAAAATCAGAACATATTCAATATTGAAAAAGGCTTATCAATGTTAAAAAATTTAGAAATTAATAAACAAATGGTCCCATATTAAAAATTGAATGTTTTCTCCAAACGAAAATTTGACCCTAGAAAATATTAAAATCAGAACATATTCAATATTGAAAAAGGCTTATCAATGTTAAAAAATTTAGAAATTAATAAACAAATGGTCCCATATAAAAAATTTAATGTTTTCTCCAAACGAAAATTTGACCCTAGAAAATATTAAAATCAGAACATATTCAATATTGAAAAAAATGGCTTATCAATGTTCTCAAAAGGTAGAAATTAATAAATAAATGGTCCCATATAAAAAATTGAATGTTTTCTCCAAACGAAAATTTGACCCTAGGTTAATAACGTCACTAACCTTTGGATTCAGACAACAAGAAAGCAATTAGATTCTGGTGTTTAGAGGACTGGCGAGAGGAGGGCAATTATCTTTGGGTTCGAAAATATTTTGAGCTTTATGATTTGGAGGATATTGGAAGAGCTTTATCGAAAACGCGAGAATTAGAAAGTGTTTATGAAATAAGGTGTGATTTTATTGAACTTTTAATATCATGGAATGAACTAATAATATAACTTATATGTGAAGACCTTGGTATAGGAAACTTACAATACGATCGTGTATATCATATTTCAAGTAGACATTGTAAATGTTATTATTATTATTATTATTATTATTATTATTATTATTATTATTATTATTATTATTATTATTATTATTATTATTAACTTATATCTGAAGACCTTGGTATAAGAAACTACCAATACGATCGTGTATATCATATTTCAAGTAGACATTGTAAGTATTATTATTATTATTATTATCATTATTATTATTATTATTATTATTATTATTATTATTATTATTATTATTAACCTATATCTGAGGACCTTGGTATAGGAAACTACCAATGCGATCGTGTATATCATATTTCAAGTAGACATTGTAAATATTATTATTATTATTATTATTATTATTATTATTATTATTATTATTATTATTATTATTATTATTATTATTATTATTATTATTATTATTATGATAATAATAATAATAATAATAATAATAATAATAATAATAATAATAATAATAATTATTATTATTATCATTATTATTATTATTATTATCATTATTACTAGCCAAGGTACAACCCTAGCTGGAAAAGCAAGATGCTATAAGCCCAAGGGCTCCAACATGGAAGAATAGCCCAGTGAGGAAAGGAACTAAGGAAATAAATAAATGATGAGAAACAAAATTAACAATAAATCATTCTACAAACAGTAACAACGTCAAAACAGATAGGTCATAAATGAACTATGATAAGACTTATGTCAGCTTGTTCATCATAAAAACATTTGCTGCAACTTTGAACTTTGTAAGTTCTACATATTCCACTACCCGAAATTTAACATATCTTTTGACGTAGCTACAACCCTAGTTGGAAAAGCAAGATGCTATCAGCCCAAGGGCTCCAACATGGAAGAATAGCCCAGTGAGGAAAGGAACTAAGGAAATAAATAAATGATGAGAAACAAAATTAACAATAAATCATTCTACAAACAGTAACAACGTCAAAACAGATATATCATATATGAACTATGATAAGACTTATGTCAGCCTGTTCATCATAAAAACATTTGCTGCAATTTTGAACTTTGTAAGTTCTACATATTCAACAACCCGAAATTAAACATATCTTTTGACGTAGTCTTTAATGTACTGAAGAGAAGATAAGCCAGATATGATAGACATTAGGCTTTTAAACTGAAAATCTTTAGGCTTGATATTTATTCCGCAATATACACAGAAAACCCTTCTTCCATCCCTTTCCTGTCTCCTTTGTTCTTCCTTTATCCTATTCTCGACTGCAGGATCCCAGATGATGCCTTTCGGTCAAGTCTCTGCTTCAGAGACTTCTTATCCCTTTCTGATGACTTTGGTCCTTCGAAGAGAAACTGGGGAGGAGCTGAGGGGTTGGGGATATGGAGGGGGAGGGCCCCATCACGAGGGACTAGTAGTCTTCCAAACTCAGAGCGAGTGAGAAGCTGAAATACCGCGATAAAATTCTTATAGATATTTCAAGAATTTTTCGAAATCGGTTGACTGCAGATTTTTAGTATATGTTCGATGGGTCGAAGAATAAGCTGGGAATGATGTTTCAAAGAGTTCATGGGAATTTCAAAAAATTTCTCTTTTATTTCCTAAACAGGATTTTAGTTATATAACTGGTTTGACAAACATATGAAGGTTAATGTTGAAACCCAATATGAAATATATTGTTGATATCAATACAGTTACCCATTTAATATAGTATTGAGCGTAGGGAAAATGAAACCATAGAAACTAAAAGTATTTTCAGATTACTGAATAAACATTCTATGCAACTATTATTATTATTATTATTATTATTATTATTATTATTATTATTATTATTATTAATTGCTAAGGTACAACCCTAGTTGGAAAAGCACAATGCTAAAAGCCCAAGGGCTCAAACAGAGAAAATAGCCCAGTGAGGAAAGGAAACAGGGAAAAATTAAATTATTAAGAAGACTAATAACTTTAAAATAAATATCTCCTTTATAAACTATTAACACTAAACAAAACAAGAGGAAGAGAAATAAGATAGAATAGTGTGCCCGAGTGTACCCTTAAGCAAGAGAACTCTAACCCAAGGCAGTGGAAGACCATGGTACAGAGGCTATGGCACTATCCAAGACTAGTGAACAATGGTTTGATTTTGGAT
>NC_090746.1:120553194-120568194 GCF_036898095.1 Palaemon carinicauda | reverse complement strand
TATAAATATATATATATATATATATACACACATATATATGTATATATATATATATATATATATATGTATATATATACATATATATACATGGGATATATATATATATATATATACATCTCATATATGACTATCTCATAGTTAAGTTTTTCAATATTTTATCTACATATGTTCTTTATTCCTTTCAGCCAACAGCAGTGAAAGTATTTTGCTTGCTGAGGTCCTTTAATGAAAATAAAATCAAACTTATCAATTAGATATAAATTTATAGCTAGATGAGAGTATATCGTTTATGATAAATATCAATGAAGGTAGAGCGGATTTTAATTTACTTGATTTCTAAGAGTTGATAGTATGAATTAAAGATTTCATCTCATATTTATATTTAATTTAATTTCTTCTTAAATAACTCGTTTCATGTCGTCATATTAATTCTCTAAATATGTTTTAGGATAAGCTAAAATTATTATTATTATTACTATCCAAGCTACAACCCTAATTGGAAAAGTAAGATGCTATAAGCCCAGGGGCTCCAATAGGGAAAAATAGCCCAGTGAGGAAAGGAAATAAGGAAATAAATAACTGAAGAGAAGAAATTAACAATAAATCATTCTAAAAAAAGTAATGTCCAAAGAGATATGTCATATATAAACTATTAACAACGTCAAAAACAAATATGTCATATATAAACTATAAAAAGATTCATGTCCGCCTGGTCAACAAAAAAGCATTTGCTCCAACTTATCTGCCAAGGAAAACCAATAGCTCTTAATATAATGCCAGTTTTCTCGGCGAGAGACCCTCCAACAGGTAAAAGGGTTAACCCTTGAATTTGCATAAAATATATCAGGGTTCTTTAGCATTGCGTGTTAAAACCAAATAACTATAAACCAAGTCAAGGCTTTCAGGTCAATGCTACCATTCTTGGTCGTAATGATTGTGTAATATTTCCCATAAGTCCAGAATACAATGATGCCTGGAATAATGTTTGGGATAAGTTGCTGTAGAAATGGAGATGGAAGTTACTCTTTAAATGGATGGAAATAGTTAAGAATGATAAAGTGGTAAAGGAAATTGATTTGCAGAAGAGGGAGTGAGTCTTCCGGTATACGAAATGCACTTGAGAATTTTATACAGTAGAATTTAAGTGGTGTGTTTTTCAAAGGTCATGAATGATTTTTACTTTTCAAATCATCAACAATTTTGGATTTATTGAAACTTTTACTAGACGGGAAAATTAAGTATGTAACTCGTGTGTTTAGATTACTAAAATATGAAAATAAATCATGTATGTAGAAAGGGAAGAAAATCTAGTTTAAAGACCCGGTGAAAAACAAAATATTTCATGAAACTGATAAAAAGATTTTGTTTACCTCGGAAAGAAAGCTATATGTATTGTACAGATCGTCTTAACAGCATAGGGTAATTAAATATGACAGCAATGTTATTTATATTACCCTTGAAATGACTTGATGTAGTTTTGATTTTTTTTTTTTTTCAAATAACGGTTAATAGAAAACAAATGTCACGTTTTACGAAAAGGTAACCAAAGTTCATCATGGTTTTAAAAAACCGTAATTTCTTTCAAGTAACACAAAATATCAGCTAATACAAAAGTAAGAATGCCATTTCTAGATGTACATTGTATGTATGTACCTGTGTGTATGTATTTATGCGTCTATGTACTAATGTAAATATTTATGATTTAATATTACAGAGAAAGTATATATATATATATATATATATATAAATATATATATATATATATATATATATACATATATATAAATATATATGTATATATATATATACATATATATATATATATATATATATATTGTGTGTGTGTGTGTGTGTGTGCGTGTGTGTATAGGGAGATGAAACTGGATATTTCAGAACATAAATAAAAAGTATATGAAGGAAAAAACAAAAACAATAATGACAAAAAGGGTTATGTTGATGAAAAGGTGGAGGAAGAAGTTTTATTTTCCTGTCACGTGCAGAAACTCTTTGGATGAATCTGTTGATCCAAACTTTACCTGTAAAATAGACCTATATCAAAATGTTTGGTCTTTAGTGTTTATGATTAAAGAACTTATCAAAAATTCTACAACTACAATTTCCATGATCTTGGTAGGGGCTATGAATATATATATATATATATATATATATATATATATATAAATTGGTTGTAGTAGCACGAAAAAAAATAGTTAACATTTCTCACATATGATGCATAATAAAGACGAACATCTAATTCAAATTGCTTCACATAATACGTTTAACATACAAATAATTTCCTCGTTAGAGGAAACTCAATTACGATTCAAATTACATATTCTAACGTACGTAATTAACCATTGCGTTACGACCGTTGCTCAAAGGAATGGAGAAGTCTGCATATTTCAATTATGTAAACATGTTTCTCTCTTGTCGATATCCGAGTGAAATTCGCGTTTGATGATTAAATTTCATATCACCTCCTAAAGATTGATTCTCAGCTAAACATTCCTTTATGCACAATACAATTCACCCAATGTTAAAGTTTCTCGATCTACTCATTGAATTTATCTTATCATCATTATGATCTTAATTCATGTTCCTTTCACATTGAGATTATATTTATTTAATAAATATAATATCTTGAAAACATTACCTCGAAGTTAGTCGTCCGAATTTTACATAGCATACCTCAATATGATGATATAATTAGATTAATATTTAAGCTATTGCTTCATGTAATAACTAATTTAATATCATTCTAAACTAATCCACTTTTTACACTTCTCTCTCTCTCTCTCTCTCTCTCTCTCTCTCTCTCTCTCTCTACTTTGAAGACTGAAAATATACCCAGATTACAATTTCAAAGGTTCATTACGAAGTATTAACAAATGTAAATATAGTATTATTCTTTTTGATTTGAACTAAATAAAAAGAACAAGATAAAACTGGTTCATAAACTAAGTAAAAAAAAAAAAAAAAAAAAAAAAAAAAAAAAAACAGTGAATACTTAAAAACTGCGTCACCACTTTCCATCAATATTCAGAACCAATTAAACCAAACAATGAAAGTCCAAACTGATGGAATAGGATAGAGTAGAGGATAGGACTGGCTGTTGTGTATTTCGTACGCAACATTATGGAAACAATAATCAAGGATTGATTTAAAGTTTCTTCCGTTAACGGCGTTTCTAAGTGTTGTATTCTGGACCTGGATTGGTTCATCAAATGTCATATATAAATGGAATTATAAAATATCAGTTAATGGAGCATATCCGTTATGTCTTTTTAGGCTTGAACACTTTGCACCCTTTTACGAAAAATTATGAATCTTATATTTGTTAGATTTTATAGGTCGAGGCTCCTTGATAAAAAAAAAATGTCATATATAAATGTAAAAGTAAAATATCAGTTAATGAAATATAACTGTCTCGTCTTGTTAGGCTTAAACACTTTGCAATTTTTTTATAAATAATTATAAATTTGATATTAGCTTAATTTCTTAGGTTGACGTTCCTAGATGAAAAAAAAGATACTTCCAGAAGGTGAGAAATGGAGATGAATTAAATAGAAGTTCTGTGCAAATTATAAGATGTTGGGGACGTGAGTTCCTCAACTGACAATTTGGAAACGAAAAGATCTTAGAAGGACGACTTAGAAGCATCTTCTCAAGATCAAAACATTTTTATATTTTTGGAAATATTTGCTATTAAGATGATTGTGATGATGGATATTCTCTCTCTCTCTCTCTCTCTCTCTCTCTCTCTCTCTAAAGTTACAACTCAAGGAACTAAGGAAAGGATAATGATGGGAGTAACATTAAGAGACAGAAAAAGAGGAACATGGATACGAACTAGATTAAAATATAGGATATTCCAACATTATGCGAGGAAAAAGGATATAGACGAGGGCAGTTCATTTAATGAGAATGACAGATAATAGATGGGCATTAAATATAATAGACTGGGTCCATAGATATTGCAAAAGAAGCAAAAGAAGGAAGAAAAATCAACAAATCAACTAGCTAAAAAAACTTGCGCGCATAGACTCTTCCGAAGCCTTTGTCCCGTAGGCGACTATGGTCCATTTCTTTTAGCGATGCAGATTTGCACCAACTCGCAGCGGTGCCCTTTTAGCTTGGAAAAGTTTCCGGATCGCTGATTGGTTGGACAAGATAATTCTAACCAATCAGCGATCAGGAAACTTTTCCGAGCTAAAAGGGCACCGCTGCGAGTCGGTGCAAATATGCATCGCTAAAAGAAATGGACTATAGTAACGGCTGATGATGATGATGATGACGATGATAATGTTAAAATTGTGTTAGTTGAACACTGAACTAAAAACGTTGGCGAAAGGTTTTCCGACCATATAGACACTGTACTTTAACCTGATCTTCATCGTTTCTTGTATCGTATAAGTTATAATATTCAATGTATATTAACCATATATATATATATATATATATATATGTATATGTAATTTATATATATATATATATATATATATATTATATATATATATATATATATATATTATATATATATATATATATATAAATTACATATACATATATATATATGTATATATATATATATATATATATATATAGATAAATAGATAGATAGATATTGTCTGATACATCGAATATCACAATTTGTAATATACAAAAAAACGATGATGGTTAGGTTAAAGTACAGTATCCACATGACCTACAAACCTTTCTCCAACGTTTCTAGTTCTCTAACATAATTTCAACAGAACTATGGAAAGAAAGCTCGTCATCCTCCTTTAATTAAGGTAGATTAGCACAGAGATCGCTCTCCCAAAAAACCTTTCTCCTCTTTGCCTTCTGCTCTTGAGCCAGTCGAAGTACACACAGAGGACTCGCCACTCTGAGAAAACGGTCTTTCTAGAGTATGCTGAGTCCCCATTTCATTTTTCACTATTATGTAATCTTTTCACTATGGAGTCTCAGTGTGTTTACTCTGCGGACACAACGAGCCCCGTGTAATCTGCGGGGCCTGCGATACCCAAGAGAACACTTTCAGAGGACACTTCTTTTCTTTGGATTTCCGAGGGAGGAGGAAACAGGGGTTCGGTGATGGTAGAGGAGGAGGAGAGGGGACTCATAGTTGCCAGATTGGCCTTTTTTCAGGCCCAAAAAAAAAAAAAAAAAAAAAACCCTCAAATTTGTGCTTTTTGAAATTGGTTGGCCTTTAGTAACATCATGGAAAAAGGTGGACCTTAAATACTATAATTTTGGCCTTTTCTAATAATGGGTGGGTCTTTTAAAGCTGCCGTTGATTAGAAGTTGGCCTTTTTTTTTCAATTATAAAACCTGGCAACTCTGCTTGGAGAGTAGAAGGAAAGACTCTTCAGGAGACGAGCCCCCTGAATTAGAAGGCCCAAGGAGAATGGGCAGTCGAGGGCTCTGGGAAGTGTCCCAATGGGATCCAGAAAGGCTCAGGATGGAGAGGGCTAGTTCAAAGTAGGATGGTGAACCAATAGGAAAATACTGAGGGAGGGAGATGAGAGTCTGAAGGTATTCCTCGAGGCACCGTTATGAAGCGATGTTAGTTTGGCTCAGGAGAGCTAAATGCTTTAAAGCTGATAGAGTCACCAAGATACATAAGCAGTACCGTTGTCGGCTCTGGAGATCTTGCAGACAGTAATAATTTCTTTGCCGTACATCAAATATGTTTGCATCTATTTATGGGTATATATATATATATATATATACATACATATATATATATATATATATATATGTATGTATATATATATATATATATATATAAGGACCCACAATGAGAAAAAGGTCTTATTTTGCATTCAAAAATACGATCGTATTAATAAATGCAAAATAAGACCTTTTTGTCATTGTGGGTCTTTATATATATATATATATACATATATATATATATATATATATATACATATATATATATATATATATATATATGTATATAAATGAATAGATAAATAAGAACCCACATAGACAAAAAGGTCTTATTTCGCATTTAAAAATACGATCCAAAAATAACAATGAATACATTACATTTTATGCTCTAACTTTTGAACTTGGTCAACCAAAAACTACACTTCTTTTGGCTTTATATATATCTGTTATATAGAAAAGAATTTTTTTTTATCTTATTACTCTCATCGTGGAATTATTATTATTATTATTATTTTTATTATTATTACTATCCAAGCTACAACCCTAGTTGGAAAAGCGAGATGCTATAAGCCCAGGGGCCCCAATAGGGAAAAATAGCCCAGTGAGGAAAGGAAATAAGGAAATAAGGAAATAAATGAAAAGAACAAATTGACGTTCGTCAATCTTAACTTGGAATTCGAAATGCTATTCATGAATTATCGATATCGTTTAATGTTTTTTTTTTCTTTTTTTCAGGAAATAACTAATAAAACATTTTTTCAAATACGCCAAAATCCTTTTCCATCAATAGTAAATGAAGATAAAAAGAATAAGAAACTAATAATGAATAAAACTGTTGTCTATTTGGCCACAAATAGGCAATTCATTCGTATTTAGACATGTTACTCTTAAAAGTTTTATTTTCACTTTCCGCAACCAAACTATTCAGAATATTTTTTCCTATATTACCAGACATTTCATGGCTACACATATGTGTTCAACATTAATTGTAATATGAAAATAGACTGAATTATGAAATAATTCTTGAATTTCTGATTGCCTAAAGGATAAAAGTAAAAATAACAAAAACATGATCCATGAAGTAACATGCAGATAAAAGGAAAATTATGTACTGTAGTTTAAAAAAAAAAGATTTTATGTATTTTTCACACTAACATTGATGGATTATGAATTCCAAATTCTAATTTATAAAAATTTGATTACTTTTTTTTTTTCTTTTTTTACATCACTTGCATGTTGATAAGGATGATTACCATTTTTTATGTACAGTATATTTAAATTATGTAAAAAACTTTAAATATTCCAGGACATAGCCAATAATTAAAGCAATTGTTATTATTATTATTATTATTATTACTATCCAAGCTACAACCCTAATTGGAAAAGCAAGATGCTATAAGCCCAGGGGCTCCAACAGGGAAAAATAGCCCAGTGAGGAAAGGAAATAAGGAAATAAATAACTGAAGAGAACAAATTAACAATAAATCATTCTAAAAAAAAGTAATGTCAAAAGAGATATATCATATATAAACTATTAACAACGTCAACAACAAATATGTCATATATAAACTATAAAAAGACTCATGTCCGCCTGGTCAACAAAAAAGCATTTGCTCCAACTTTGAACTTTTGAAGTTCTACTGATTCAACAACCCGATTAGGAAGATCATTCCACAACTTGGTAACAGCTGGAATAAAACTTCTAGAGTACTGCGTAGTATTGAGTCTTATGATGGAGAAGGCCTGGCTATTAGAATTAACTGCCTGCCTAGTATTACGAACAGGATAGAATTGTCCAGGGAGATCTGAATGTAAAGGATGGTCAGAGTTATGAAAAATCTTATGCAACATGCATAATGAACTAATTGATCGACGGTGCCAGAGATTAATATCTAGATCAGGAATAAGAAATTTAATAGACCGTAAGTTTCTGTCCAACAAATTAAGATGAGAATCAGCAGCTGAAGACCAGACAGGAGAACAATACTCAAAACAAGGTAGAATAAAAGAATTAAAACATTTCTTCAGAATAGATTGATCACCGAATATCTTAAAAGACTTTCTCAATAAGCCAATTTTTTGTGCAATTGAAGAAGACACAGACCTTATATGTTTCTCAAAAGTAAATTTGCTGTCAAGAATCACGCCTAAAATTTTGAAAGAGTCATACAAATTTAAAGAAACATTATCAATACTGAGATCCGGATGTTGAGGAGCCACCGTCCTTGACCTACTTACAATCATACTTTGAGTTTTGTTAGGATTCAACTTCATACCCCATAATTTGCACCATGCACTAATTCTAGCTAAATCTCTATTAAGGGATTCACCAACCCCAGATCTACATTCAGGGGATGGAATTGATGCAAAGAGAGTAGCATCATCTGCATATGCAACAAGCTTATTTTCTAGGCCAAACCACATGTCATGTGTATATAGTATGAAAAGTAATGGGCCAAGAACACTACCCTGTGGAACACCGGATATCACATTCCTATACTCACTATGGTGCCCATCAACAACAACTCTTTGAGATCTACTACTTAAAAAATCAATAATAATGCTAAGAAACGACCCACCCACTCCCAACTGTTTCAGTTTGAAAACAAGGGCCTCATGATTAACACGGTCAAAGGCAGCACTAAAATCAAGGCCAATCATACGAACTTCCCGACCACAATCAAGGGATTTCTGTACTGCATTGGAGATTGTAAGAAGGGCATCACATGCTCCAAGGCCTTTCCGAAAACCAAATTGCAAACTAGGGAATAGATGATTACCTTCAGCAAACCTATTAAGACGTTTTGCCAGAAGACGTTCAAAAACTTTAGATAATATGGGAGTTATGGAAATTGGGCGGTAATCAGTGGGACTTGAGCTACCACAAACACATTTACATAGAGGAGTAACATTACCAATTCTCCAACTAGTGCTAAAAGCTCCTCTTCTTGCTAACTTGCGTAAAATAACAGATAACTTTGGAGCTAAGAAATCTGCTGTCTTTATAAAAAACAAAGGAAAAATACCATTTGGGTCTACACCTCCATAAGCATCAAGGTCCATCAACAGAGCTTTAATCTCACGAGATCGAAAAGCTAAACTAGTTAGTTTAGCCTCAGGAAAACAGGAATGAGGAAGTTCAAGTTTTTCATTACTCTGTTTACTGTCAAAAACATCAGCCAAAAGGGTTGCCTTTTCCTTTGGACAGTGAGTGACGGAGCCATCTGGTTTAAGTAAAGGAGGAACTGTTGCATCTACACCAAAGAGTGCAGATTTAAGGGTAGACCACCATTTATGTTCCTGAGTTGTACCAGAGAGGGTTTCCTTTATGATTAAATTGTACTCCTTTTCAGTTGAGGCATAAACTCTCTGAGCAAAAGCTCGAAGCTGAGTATAGTTGTTCCAGGTCAAATCTGATCTGTTACCCTTCCAAAGGTGATAGGCCTCCTGCTTCTCCAAATAAGCACGTCTACAATCATCATTGAACCACGGTTTGTCCTTCATTCGGTACCTTAGCACACGAGAAGGGATACGCCTATGCTAGTATCTACTATGGTACCTACCTATGGTTCTATCAAATATGAGAAACATTTCAATTGCAATACCAAGATAGAGTTACATTAACAATTTGATAAGATCATATGATTTTGCAGATATCTTAAATTAGTCATGACACACTGTTCCAGTTTTCCATCGCATTTACATCCCACTCCACAGTTGCCACGTGCTATAGAACATGTGCACTTCTCTGATGTTTTTGCAGTAGCTGCTGCCTACCACCTTTCGAGCTCTATGTGAATGTTCCATCAGTAATGGCACAAGTTTCTCATTTATCATTGTTCTTGCAAACAATGTTGGGTTAGGCAATTCCACAATAAAGTTACAACTTCCTTCGTAATTAAATCTTGGTTATTGAATACATATTCTGTAGGAAGAAGGGGATTGTATATATATATATACATATATATATATATATATATATACATATATATATATATATATATATATTCACATATAAATAGTATACATATATTCACACATACACACATACACACACACACACACACACATATATATATATATATATATATGTATATGTATATATATATATATGCAAATGTATATACAGTATATACATATATATATATATATATGTGTGTGTGTGTGTGTGTGTGTGTGCGTGTGTTTATTTGTGTAATCATATATGTCTATGTGTATGCAGGTTTATCTAAGCATGCATACATGCCCTTCCACATATGGCAAACGTTGCCAAAATACCAAAAGTTTGAAAGGTTCTCCGATATTCCCGAACAAGACCAGGACCATCCTCATGGGAAGAGGGGAGCCTCCGGCTAACCTCTTTCCCCCCTCCATGAAAATCATTGGGAATCTCCGGGCAGTCGAAAAAATGGCAGAGGAAAAACAGAAGACATACGGGGCTCTCACGCCTGCCAGCACTGACACGGTCACTCGTTCCTCTCACCCTCAGGTTGACATCCAATTTTCATTAGCTGACCACAGTTAGAGCTAACCTTTTATTGGCCACTGTTCCATTTGATTATTCTATCGTTACCTTTCACCTATGGCATTTCAGTGGTATGGAAATGAAAGTAATTTTTTAAAATGCATATCGAGGAAATTTTGAATATGCATGATAGAAAACGAACATACACATAAATGTACGTGTATATATATATATATATATATATATGTGTGTGTGTGTGTGTGTGTATGTATATACATATACATATATATGTATGTATATATATATATATATATATATATTCATATAAATACTGTATATATATATACATATATATATATGTATATATACATATATATATATATATATATATAGAGAGAGAGAGAGAGAGAGAGAGAGAGAGAGAGAGATCTGAGCTCTTCTGATGCTGCAGCCCCGGTCCATTACTCTCCACCTGACCCTCAAAAGCTCCTCCTCCAGTACGACTTCTTCCCGAGTGCCAATTCAACTTCAACTCCTCCAAACTTGGAGATGGATCTACTCCGGGTGCACTTGTCTCCTTCTCTAACTCCTTCTACGTATTCTTTCTCTTTTCTTCGTCTCCTTGATTCCAACTCCTACAGACTCTGCTCAGCACCTTGTCCTCCATTTCATGCAATTTCATTCTGAACATTACCGAATGTCCTCTCCATCTCCACGTTCCTTCTGGGATTCGATCTTCATTATTCTCTCCCTCCATCTCTCTCTCCCAACTCCCCCACCTTTCCAACTCTCACTGCCTCTTCCCCTAAGTCCTTCACTCAACCGAGCCTTCCCATTTCCGAATCCGTCTTCCCTTATTCTCTCCAGGTCCCTGACGAAGGTTTACCGGTAGACTACGTGAAGGAATTCCGAAAAACGCGAAGTATTTGGAGCCTCTGGGAGGAATCAGGATGCATTGGACACCGACACACATCTTCCTCTTGCTTTCTTCCAAGGGAGGTGTGCAGGAAATGGCTTCTCTTGCCTGTTTCATATGTTGTTTACTAAGTACTTTCTTGTTTGGTTGTGTTCTCTTAAAAATAAAATGTTGCTTACTAAGTACCTTTACTTTTGATGTGGTTCTAATAATCATTATCCATTATACTTTGAGAGGTATTAAGGTTTGATTAATTTTGCCCACTTTGTTCTAGTTGAAAATAAATATAAGAAAATTGAATAAATACATATATAAAGAAAAATCTGTGAAAAACAAATATACCTATAAATATATACATATACAAATAAATGAATAAATAAAAATCTATTTTACTCTTTTTTTCATAATACCGTTCTCTGAACAATCTTGAATATCTATTATACCTCTTTACCATTTTAAGTAAATGTCCTTTTCAGGTGTAAAACTTATGTTTATGTTACGAATAAAAGTACGATTCGTAGAATTTCTTATTCCGGAGAAATATATATAAATATATATATATATATATATGTATATATATATATGTATATATATATATATATATATGTATATATACATATATATATATATATATATATATATGAACTGTATATATATATATATATATATATATTTATATATATATATATATATATATAAAAGCATGCGTGTATCTATACTTTTTAATTATAGATTAGACTACTTTTGTATAATACCGTTACAGCTTATACAAAATAATATCCTGTTCTGTACTGTACCTCAAAACAATGCTGCTATATTATGTGTTACTTACATAACCGAAGCAAACTAAACATCCTTTCAAGTATAAATAGTGATTTACATTTTAATAGTCTTTTGTATACCGAGTTTACATTATGTCTTTTGTCATACGAAGATCGTGAAGTATCAATGTTTTCATATTAAGAGAAGAACTTGTTTAACATAAAGTGGAAAAATGTCATTGCATTCTTATTCACATGAAAGATAATCACTTTTGGTATTAAGCTTTGACATGAATACGTTATTACTATCCTTTGTGTTCGTGAAGCAATTCCTTTATCAGGGAAGAACGAATATTTGCATATTAATGAAAGAAATTTGTTTTTACAACAGAAACTGCATCAGGATTAGATTATCTATAAGATTCTTCCAATCTCATTTTTCGTTTTTTTATTTGTTTATTTATCTTGATTTTTCTATTTATTTATCTTTATTTATTTATTTTTTGTCATTGCGCATTCATAGTTTTCTCATGTTTACATGTTGTTTGATATATGAAATTATACATATTTATACAATCTATTTTATTTACCAAAAGCACTTCCCTCAATTTTGCGGGGTAGCTGACATCAAACAAATGAACAAAAGCAGATCTTTCCTCCCTCCGCTCCTCCCAGCCTGACGAGGGATTCAGTCGAGTTTGGCTGGTACTGCTAGGGTGCCGCAGCCCACCCTCCTCCGCTATTCACCACAGATGAAGTTTCATATGCTGAATCCCCTACTGCTGCTACCTCAGCGGTCACCAAGGTGACTGGAGGAAGCAGTATTCTAGGTGAGCTCATTCGACATCTCCTTTGGGGAGGGGAGGCAAATGATAAACAGTACATGGCCTGATTGGTAACGTCTCTGTCTGGTGTTCGCCAGACGGGGGTTCGAGTCCCGCTCAGACTCGTTAGTGCCATTAGTTTCTGCAACCTTACCATCCTTGTGAGTTAAGGTTGGGGGGTTTGGGGGAGCCTATAGGTCTATCTGCTGAGTCATCAGCAGCCACTGCCTGGCCGTCCCTGGTCTTGGCTTGGGTGGAGAGGAGGCTTGGGCGCTGATCATATGGTCAGTCCCTTGCCTCTGCCATTCATGAGCGACCTTTAAAACCTTTAAACGGACAAATATGAACTAGAAGAATAAAAGCATGATTAAAATAAGGTCCAGTCTAATCCATTACTATCTGAAATGAGGAGGTCATAAACTGTGGCCAGTGCTTTTATTGTCAGTTAAGTTGTTTATTTAGACAGAATGTCGTACATTTAACCCTTTTACCCCCAAGGACGTACTGGTACGTTTCACAAAACCCATCCCTTTACCCCCATGGACGTACCGGTACGTCCTTGCAAAAAAATGCTATAAAATTTTTCACTACTGAGATAAGAACAAACATATGAATAGGAATAATGTGAATTTCCTTAAGGTGGGAAATGATCCAGACAAAGAAGAAGTTTTTAAATCAGTCGATGACTTGTTATTCAATAAACACAATTATCATGATGTAACATATTATCATTGTAAGGATCATCATAAAAATGATTTATATGATCATCATATCTATCTTTGATTGTACAATTATTATTATTATTATTATTATTATTATTATTATTATTATTATTATTATTATTATTATTATTATTATCATTATTATTGTTGTTATTATTATTATTATTATTATTAGTAGTAGTATAAGTAGTAGTAGTAGTAGTAGTAGTGAAATGACTATGATTTTTATCTTTATTTTCATTATCATCATAATTGTTATATCTACTATCATTGTTACGTTCTAATGATACAATCCTTATCAATGGAATTCCATTAAAACATTTCACAAATGGTGCGTTCATGAAATGTGGGCTTGCATTTTTGTAATAATAATTCCGAATATAATACGTTCTGGTAACACGAGATACATTAATTATAAGTTGGACATCCGTAATTCATACATTTCACAGATGCATTTCAAAGCATTAAAAATGACTTCGTCAATGATAGTATAAATGTATATTATAATCTGATTTTCTGTATTGATATAGGCATTAGGTTTAATGTTATTCACTTTATCAACTTGGTATTTTTTCATTATGGGTTTAGATTATTTAGCACAGACTGACCTCGGTGAGCGTATGGTAGAGGATTTAGTTAAATGTATTATTAGTCAGCTATCTATAGTATTTTATGAAGTTTGCTTGATTTATACTATATTATAATAATTCTTTTTTTATCAAAAGTAATTTTCAAATTTCATTTCTATAGTCCATTTCTTTTAGCGAGTCATATTTGCACCGACTCGCAGCGGTGCCCTTTTAGCTCGGAAAGGTTTCCTGATCGCTGATTGGTTGGACAAGATAATTCTAACCAATCAGCGACCAGGAAACTATTCAGAGCTAAAAGGGCACCGTTGCGAGTCGGTGCAAATATGACTCGCTAAAAGAAATGGACTATAGATACACAAACTTAGCGTAACTTCGTTTTCTATTTCCCAGACAGCGAACAAAGTTTGTTGAAAATATGGACTATATAATGCAAGTTTTAGAGTATCATAATTGAATATGTAGCCAAATGCATTATGAAGTCAAAATATTCTCCTAAAAACCTTTTAGAAAACTAAAGTTTACATACTCTGATTCTAGGGGTCTGTTTACATGTAACACCGATAAGGACACAAACACAAACAAACAAACACACACATAATTTATTTTATGCATGGCTTTAGGAGTTTAATTATAATATGATCAATGTATATAAAAATGCACATATAACACGAACAAGGACACACACACACACACACACACACACACACACACATATATATATATATATATATATATAAAGGGGACCGTCTACCATGGTGTTTTGACATACCAACTTTCAGAAATCGAAAATCGTTTTATTGCTAAACTTTCATAACTGAACATTTCAAGGCATTTGTAGCGTTATCAGCAAATCTGGTATTTTTTTTTTTTCTTTGTAAAGGTGGAATTGTAATTTTATGATATAATCTGAAAAAAAAAAAAAATTGCATTAATGTGATCGTATATCAAATCTGAACATATAATGATAATATCCGCAACACCGAAAAAACTATAATAATAATAATGATAATAATAATAATAATAATAATAATAATAATAATAATAAT
>NC_090746.1:120545694-120548194 GCF_036898095.1 Palaemon carinicauda | reverse complement strand
TGTATAACGATATAATTATTGAAGTAGAAGTCCATCTTATTCAGTTTAATAATGTTACTAATGATGTTATTTATATCCATTTCGAAAGTTCTTCCCATGAAGCGAAAATATCTCGTAAACACAATCAGACCAAAATTTATAAAACAATAAAGGAAAAAGGGCATCAGATTGATGGAAAGAAGACTTGGAGCACGGCTCCAAAAGATGCTTTCTTTAAAGGATAAAATGGAAATGTTATTCACAAAAGGAATGAGTGATAACAATTGCAGACAACCTCTATACAAATCAAGTGATATAAAAAATATTTTTACTGAAAGAAATAATGCAACATCTTTTGCAAAGAAGAATAATACCATATATTTGATATTTCTAGATATTACACATTTTGGTAATTGATGTTTGATTTTTATTAAAGAAAAAATACTTGATAGATCAAATAGATTCGTATACATATTTTCTTATCTTCTCGAAGATTTATTTGTTTTACTGGAAGGAATTCAAAAGACACATCCTTAAGGATCAAACTTTCAGAAAATTCGCTCCTACCAGCATTCCCCCAAACTTCGCCCTCTCAACGGGAGACGTCTTCTTCAGCCAAGCAGATCTAATTGATGAGGTGTTAATAAGTTTAACTTGTTCCATAGCACGACTTTACTTTCGGTCGCAAGGGTGGAAATCCTGGGAAGTTATCGTGCAACCATTGACCTTAACTTCAAAAGTGGCTGACCTACAGTAAAATTGAAGACGGGGAAAACTGGTGGGAGTGGAGACTCGGAGTTGATATTATGGCGGGTGTCCAGTGAGTGATCGGAAGAAAAATTCCATTTAACTGACGGATGTTGAAAATCCAATCTTGCGTGCAAACTTTGGCTATTGGCAGCTTAAGGATTGGAGCTCGGAGGGTTAAGATACACAAAGGAGGTAAAAGGAAATGGGATGGAGAGACGTAAATTAACTCTCTTGTGTCAACCTTTAAGGATTGGGATAGGAAAAATATATCCCATAAAATACTGTTAAGAAATTTATAACCTGATATAGCATTAAGATGAAAATGTATAAACGATATAATTGTTCAAGTTAGAAGTCCATCTTATTCAGTTTAATAATGTCATTAACGATGTTATTGATATCGGTTTGGAAATTTCTTCCCATGAAGCGAAAGTATCTCGTAAACCCACTCAGACCAAAATTGAGGAAACCATGAACAAAGGAATAAAGCATTAGATTGATGAAAACACTTGGAACATGGCTCCGAAAGATTTCTTTTTTTTCAGAGGATGAAAATGGAAATATGATTCACAAAAGGGATGAGTGATAAAAATTTTAGACGATCTCTATAAAAATCTAGTGATATAAAACTGTATTTTTACTGAAAGAAATAATGCAACATCTTTTGTAAAGAAGAATAATACCATATATTTGATAGGTCAAGATATTACACATTTTTGTAATTTGATGTTGGATTTTTATTCAGGAAAAAATACTTGATAGGTCAAATAAATTCACATACATATTTTCTTATCTTCTCGAAGATTTATTTGTTTTCCGGGAGGGAATTCAAAAGACACATCCTTAAGGATCAAACTTTCAGGAAATTCGCTCCTACCAGCATTCCCCCAAACTTCGCCCTCTCAACGGGAGACGTCTTCTTCAGCCAAGCCGATCTAATTGATGAGGTGTTAATAAGTTTTACTTGTTCCTTTGCACGACTTTACTTTCGGTCGCTAGGGTGGAAATCCTGGGAAGTTATCGTGCAACCATTAACCTTAACTTCAAAAGTGGCTGACCTACAGTAAAATTGAAGACGGGGAAAACTGGTGGGAGTGGAGACTCCGAGTTGATATTATGGCGGATGTCCAGTGAGTGATCGGAAGAAAAATTCCATTTAACTGACGGATGTTGAAAATCTAATCTTGCGTGCAAACTTTGGCTATTGGCAGCCTAAGGATTGGAGCTGGGGGGGGGGGGTTAAGATACACAAAGGAGGTAAAAGGAAATGGGACGGAGAGACGTAAATTAACTTTCTTGTGTCAACCTTTGAGGAACTGAGTTAGGAAAAATATATCCCATAAAACACCGTTAAGAAATTTATTACCTGAAATAGTATTAAGATATATTTGTTTAAGTTAGAAGGGTATCTTGTTCAGTTTAATAATGTTATTAACGATGTTATTGATATCGATTTGGATATTTCTTCCCATGAAGCGAAAATATCTCGCAAACACAATCAGACCAAATTTGAGGAAACAATGAAGAAAGGAATAGAGCATTAGATTGATGAAAAGAAGACTGGGAGCATGGCTCCAAAAGATTTTTTGGGTTTTTGTTTTTTTAGAGTATGAAAATGGAAATGTTATTCACAAAAGAGATGAATGATAAAAAAAGCAGAGGATCCCTACAAAATTTTATACAATAGCGATATAAAATATCTTTACCAAAGAAAATAATGTAAGCACAATGGTAGGATAAGTAGAGAAAGAACTAAAAGGCATGAAAAGAG
>NC_090746.1:120538194-120540694 GCF_036898095.1 Palaemon carinicauda | reverse complement strand
TGTAAAAGAACATATATATTATATCACCAGTCCTAATAAGAAGCCATTAATAACCTAATGTTAAATAAATATCCTTATGTTAAATAAATGTCCTTATGTTAAATAAATGTCTTTAATACAAAATTAAGGTGTTTATAAATTACAAATAATGTATTTTCAGTTAAATTGAATTAAGGTGTATTCAAAATAGAAATAATCAAAAGACAAATAGTACACCAGCAACATCAGACGTTGTATTCAGGGTCATTTGCATAAAACCAATATGAATTTTCATCCAAATTTGACGTGGGTGAAATGAGATTCACCAAGCATTGTATGTTTAGGCAGTTTACAATACCTATTAATCACGGTGGTTTTCAACTTGACTTTCGAGTGGAAAACCAAAGCTGACTTGATATCACTAATAACAATGGGAGACACACTCGTTGGATTACGGGGAAAATGACATTTGATATTGTTCAATAGGATACATTAGTGACCAGAAATTTATTCCTATAGTCTCCTATCTTAATAAGAATTATGTGTATTTTTTTTATTCTTATGAGAGAAAATGAATTGAATTTTTTTATTGATTAGGTGTGATTCATTCTTATATATATATATATATATATATAGGAACGAAGTGGTAAGAGTGAGAACGGGTGTAAGAAATGAGTTAGCAGCTAGAGTGGATATGAATGTGTTGAGGTGGTTTGGCCATGTTGAGAGAATGGAAAATGGCTGTCTGCTAAAGAAGGTGATGAATGCAAGAGTTGATGGGAGAAGTACAAGAGGAAGGCCAAGGTTTGGGTGGATGGATGGAGTGAAGAAAGCTCTGGGTGATAGGAGGATAGATGTGGGAGAGGCAAGAGAGCGTGCTAGAAATAGGAATGAATGGCGAACGATTGTGACGCAGTTCCAGTAGGCCCTGCTGCTGCCTCCGATGCCTTAGATGACCGCGGAGGTAGCAGCAGTAGGGGACTCAGATTTATGAAGCTTCATCTGTGGTGGATAATGTGGGAGGGTGGGCTGTGGCACCCTAGCAGTACCAGCTGAACTCGGTTGAGTCCCTTGTTAGGCTGGAGGAACGTAGAGTAGAGGTCCCCTTTTTTGTTTTGTTTCATTTGTTGATGTCGGCTACCCCCCAAAATTGGGGGAAGTGCCTTGGTATATGTATGTATGTGTGTGTATATATATATATATATATATATATGTACATATATATATATATATATATATATACATACAATTATACCTGAAAATATTTTTGTCTTTGAATGCATGAAAATTTTTTTTTTCTTTTTTTCTTTTTTTTCTCATCGGACAATGATAATAGCAGATTGGGCGTCTGTCAAGTAATATATCAAATGTAAATATGAAACGGTGCGCAATGAGATATTAGACAGAAGAATGATACAATGCGGTTATATTGAAGATTCAACTAAAACTAAGTATTTTCATATCTAATATATTTTTATCAATTATCCCAGTATACTAACTACATATCCTTTTAAGAAAAATATTCAAAAATACATTATCGAAAGTGATAAACAATAGAAGTATGACCAGCATCGATAACACAGATGTAGTAAAGGGAAAGAAAAAATAGGAAATGACATAATTAATTGTTATAGCTTTGTATAACCTTAAAAAGAAATCCTATTATAACCAATTGTGACTCTAATCTTCATTCGTAATTAAGGAGTTCCAAAATCATTAAACTCTCTTAATGAATCTTTGCGATCGTTTTTTTTTTTTTTTTCGCCACTGTCTTAGGAATAAATGGAAATCTTTTTGAAATTATAAGTGACGGATAAATCATTGAAATATATTTTTCAAGATTAAAAAGAAAAGAATTCCAATTCAGACATTTCTTTGGAGTAAAGAAAGGTAGATAAAGGTACCCTGACACTTGCACAACTTTTTGCCACGAATTTGTCGTGGCAAGTCGTGACATTTTGTGGCACGAACTGGAAGATCAAAAAAAAAAAAAAAAAAAAAAAAAAATACCTCAGAATCACATCTGACCTGTCCACATTGACACGAACTGGCACGACGAGTTCACGGCGAGTTCACGCATAGTTTGCGCATAGTTTGTGCTCTTCCCGCATCGTCCAGACGAGTTCACGAACAGTTCGCGCTTAGTTCACGACCCGGTCCCAAAATTTTGTCGTGACCAAAATTTTGAACATTTCAAAATTCTCGTCACGATGGGTTTACGAACATTTCACGCCAAATCACGACTCGAATCATGATAATGTGTGCCACAAATTCGTGCAAGTGTTAGCCTGAACTTAGAGTAGATTTTTTGTGGAGCTTATTTCGAGAAAACCTATCGAAAATCTTAATCTATGAATAGTTCCCATATAGAGAGCTTATACTATTTCATACCATCATGTATAAGAGTCTTTTGAACAAACTGAGAACAAATAATACTTAAAATTTGAAGATTACTCATACATCTGTAAGATTTTGAAGAGAAATATATTAGCATTGAATATATATAAAAAAAAATATTCCT
>NC_090746.1:120503194-120520694 GCF_036898095.1 Palaemon carinicauda | reverse complement strand
AACTTTGGTACCACTAAATTAGAGTGGTCGACATACTGAGTTAATCTATGAAAGTACAGCGCAAAAGAAACTGCTCACAGTTCATGAAGGCTCTGCCTTTTTTTTTTTTTTTTTTTTTTTACCAGCAGGTCACTATCAGGTTGCAAAATCGGCGTACCTCTTACCTATCGATGGTCAAGTAACATCATTACCGTCACCCAGATGTATACAATAATATGGTCATACGACTTAGAAATAGAACAAACAATGAAGCGGAGTCTAATAAGAAATGATAGTTTGATGAAGAAAGAAGAATGTCAGATATGCAAAGATTAATCTGCATAATGTCAATGTCAGCATGTGCAGATATTAACCAAGCAATGCAAGAGTTTACTGGAACAAAAATCTATAACTTCAGAACAACACAAAAACGCGAGCAGTACTAGGCAACCAGGCGGACATGAGTCTTTTTATAGTTTATTTATGACATATTTGTTTTTGATGTTGTTAATAGTTTATATATGACATGTCTGTTTTGACGTTGTTACTTATCTTAGAATGATTTGTTGTTAATTTGTTCTCCTCATTTATTTCCTTATTTCCTTTCCTCACTGGGCTATTTTTCCCTGTTTGAGCCCCTGGGCTTGTAGCATCTTGCTTTTCCAACTAGGGTTGTAGCTTGGATAGTAATAATAATAATAATAATAATAATAATAATAATAATAATAATAATAATAATAATAATGTATGTCCGAGGACACATGCATTTTTCTCGACATGGAATGGAATCCCTTTGCCTCTGATTCCTCTATACACAACATTTCTAACAATGTCCTTGCAGCAACATATATGAATGTGGAAGTAGCAAAACCAGTTTGTGGGAGATGAAAATACCGAATGTAACGAATCTGTATACCACTACAAAGTAAGTTGAAAGAATAAAGCTATAACCCTAGCAAGACAACATTTAATAACTGTTATTATTATTATTAATATTATTATTATTATTACTTGCTAAGCTACAATCCTAGTTGGAAAAGCAGGATGCTACAAGCCAAGGGGACCCAACAGGGAATATAGCCAAGTGAGGAAAGGAAACAGGGAATTATAGAATATTTCAAAAACAGTAGCATTGAAATAAATATTTCCTATATAAACAATAAAACTTTAACAAAACATGAGGAAGAGAAATTAGAAAGAATAGTGTGACCCGAGTGTACCATCAAGCAAGCGAACTCTAATCCAAGACAGTGAAAGACCATGGTACTGAGATTATGGCACTACCCAAGACTAGAAAACAATGTTTGATTTTTAAGTGTCCTCCTAGAAGAGCTGCTTACCATAGCTATAGTCATAAATAACACGTCCATTTATAATACAACATTTAATATCTGTTCGTGATGAAACAGCGCAGGTGGGCCCACAGCTACTTTTCCAGAGATTTATAGTATTTGCCTTTGCCTAGAATTAATTCAGTTTTTTATTGGGCATGGATTTAGCCCAAAAAGTATACCTAGAGCATTGTACTGTCTGTAGGGCATTGCCAATATCCCTTGCTCTGCAATTCATTTAGCGGACTGTACTTTACAACCTTTAAAATTCTTTAAAACCTTGAATAGGTACTTTATGAAATATTGGCATATCGAAAGGAAATAAAAACTCCATATCAGGCAATAAACGATACATTGGTTATTCGATTTATTGAAATGGTATTGGTAATTCATCTCTATTTCACGTCATATCGTGTGCTCATACACATTACATATGCACACAGTGAAGGAAATTCGAATGACTTCGTATTAGTGCAACTGGTGTGTTAGGATATCAGGTAAAATTCACTTATACGAAAACATAGTTTCACGGAAAAGTTCTTATTATTCAATAGTACTTATGATCCACCTTTTTTTTTAATCTCGATGATGGCATTGTTAGTAAATCCGTTTCACTACTTGCGGAGAATTAACTCTTATTGCACAAGATATTTTTGGTTGATTTCCCTGATATAGTCACTTTGATGGTTATAATTCGAAAAAAAAAAATAATATTTTTGATAGGTCACCTGGTATGTCACGAGTCTGTTGGACACTCACTGGAATATAGGGAAGTGATGTATATATATATATATATATATACAGTATATATATACAGTATATATATATATATATATATTACACAAACGCCATCAGTAATCAAAATACCTTCTCTCTCTCTCTCTCTCTCTCTCTCTCTCTGCGTACATCAGATTTTGTTCTTAATACTTGCATCAATAACAACTTATACACCATATCCCATCAAATGCATTTTCAGTGTTCACCCATCTTGTTATCACTTATTGTCGTGTGATTTCGTCCTTGTTGTTCTTTTTGAAAAATTCAACTGATCTTTAATGCATGTGTCCTGAAGCAATTTTTTTTTTTTTTTTTTTTTTTTTTTTTTTTTTTTTACTTTCCGAATGCTTTCCTCTTTGATTCCTTAATCGAAGTCTTTTGTGCTTTATTGTCTTACCCTTCCGTCTCTTGTTGATACTGCTGCCTTTCTTATACTGTTGCTCTTTGTGGTTCATTTTGCTCGTCTCTTTGATGCTTTTGGTATTGTTTCTCTTTCATCTTGACATATTTCACAGTTGAATGATTCCATTGTTTTAACCTTACGTTTTATCAAGCTTGGTAAATACAAGAGGAAATTCTACATAATGTCAATAGTGTCGTATATCTAATGGATGTTTAAAATGAAAGAATATTTTATGTTAATTATATAATTTGATACAAAATTCATATATGTTATTTGGATTACCGTGCACTTAAGACTTTAGTGCATCCTACATTAGAATGTTTTAAGATTGAAATAATTTGGCGTTTTTTTAAGAAAATATCTGTATAGGTTCCACTATATAATAACTGTTTTTAATGTAAGCGTGACTATGATAAAAAATATTTAATAAAGGAAGCTGTTCTGCCCAAAACTTGGTATTTTGTGTAAGGGAAATAGAATTATCAGGATTATATCAAATGTCGAGTCTTATGTACCACACCTGTTTCATACATGATCATGCACTGTAATGCTAATAAAAAACCTTTTGAATCTTGCTATCACATGTTTAAGATTGTTTGAACTTTTGGGACATTCTTGCATTCAACTGCTTGTAAATAAGCTCGTTATCTGTTGAATGAACTTTACTTGCAAATCACCTTGTCTTTCTGTTACCATGTAACAGCCCCCTCGCACATTGATTCGCCCGGAATGACCAGTTCCTCACCGACTTGCTTCGGCCACTGGTACGTCCTACCCTTGTTACTGTAACGATGACGCCAACCGATCCTGACTCCATCATGCATCGTAGAATCTGCCGCCCCTTGCCAAAAGAGAAGTGTTTGCTTAGTTCCAGCCGAAGTTCAGTTTTGCATTAAGGGCGTGACTTACTCAAGCAGCAAAGCAGAAAATGTCCTCGCGGTGATCTCTCTGGATATTTTTTCCAGAAATCTTTATGGAAAACTGGCTTTGCGACCAATAGCGTATAACGTCCTCGAAACATACCTTCTGGAGCAGTACTCACCATCACAAGCTGTTAGTAATAGTCAAGCTTTTCCAGCTCTCTCAACAGCCATAGGGTGACTAAAAGGATTCGCTCGCCCTCAGGGAAATGACAGTATCTCTCCTACAACCTGCCGCAGACGACTCTCCTCGTGACATGAACCTACTTTATGCCCTTTAAGTACGACGCCTACTTGATCATGTACGCACCAACAATCCCCGATGTAGACACCTTGACCATGAAACATCTGATGACCAAAGTCGATAACTTTTTTGGACAGCCACTTCACCATCTTCAAGACTTTCTCAATCCCTCCACTCCTGACAAAGAGGTCAACTACTCAACAATGGCCGAAGCCAATGGGAATGCAGTAAGATACAGACGCCTGCCCGGTAACATGCCGAAGTGTCAACATTGCTGCCCCTCACTCATGCTTCTACCAACAATCCCTGCAGGTAGTTACTGACGTCCATCAGTCACTGCTACTACCACTCCAGACTCAGGGCTGTTATGAAGAAATATGCAAAGTTATCAGTGGCCATATATCGTGTAAGTAGGCCATCACTTATGACAGTGGCCTCCCCTTTCACTATTCTTTTCTTTTGAAATGATGCAGGTACAATTATGCAGTTTTTGATAGACATTGGTGCTTGCCATTCCCTTCTACCGAATTCACTATCCAGGACATGATGTAGTAATTCTAAGCCTGCTGACATCCATCTGGTAGCTGCCAACGGGTATGAGACACCCACATTGTTTTTTTGGGAGTGCTAAATACCACTAGGAACTCCTCGTTGTCGATATAACATTGCCACTACTCGGTGAGGATTTCCTTGACCATTTTCACCTCCTGGTCTATGTGCCGAATCGACGATTAGTTAACACAGATCTATGCTCATCAACTCCTCTTCAACCTGACGCTTCCATCCTTGCACTCAATATCACGGATGACTACGCACACCTCCTCACATAGTTCCCAGAAGTCTTTCGTTTGATCTTCGCCAAATGCCCACAGTTCCAACCAAGTACGGTATTTATCACCATATTAAGACGACAGTGCCCTAGCGTTTGCCAGATACAGGCGTCTGGCTCCGGATCATTTGACACTCACTAAACAAACTTTTACCGAAATAAAAGATATGGGGCAATGACAAAAGCCCTCAAGCCCATGGTTATCACCTTTAAACGTCACCCTGGAGAATAATGGCTCCCTAAGCCCCTGTGAGAATTAAAGGCATTTGAGCATACAGACAAATTCGGATCACTAACACCTCCTAACATCGGTGACGTTACTTCCCTAATTGTAAAACGCAAATGCTCTCTCCATTTTTGACTCTGGGAGTGGTATTATCAGGTAACCAGGAATGCAACATACATCACCAAGACCACCGTCACCACCCCCTTCAGTAAATACAGATTCAATTACTCCTGTTTGTCCTTCATGATGTTAGGACTACTTTACAATGCCTCATGGATGGCCTCTTATGGGACCTTCCCTTCTGCATTTGGTCTGTGGACCACATATTTATATTGTCTTCCTCCAAAGAGGAACACATCCGTCACCTATGCATCGTTCTCAACCACTTACAACAGAAAAGCTTTGTAGTACAGTACAAGTGTACCTTTGGTGTCTACGAAGCATTGTTATCAGGGTACAGCATTACTCCTAAAAGCGTTCATCCCCTCTCCTAGAAGGTAGCAGTTGTTTAGAACTTCCCAACTCTCCCGACCGTCAAAAGTACTGCAAGAATTCTTGTGCATGATAAACTATTATCACCGTTCCTGCCAGGCATCACCGCTAATCTTTCCCTCTCTACGTTTCCCTCAACGACAGGCCAAAAGACCTGAAGTGTGGTCACCTTCACGAAGTGGCCTTCTGCAACACAAAGAATGCCTATCAATCTCTGCTGATCTTACTTTTCCCGTGTCATATGGCTCTGTTCTTATACAAACAATACTTTCGACGTCTTTATTGGTGAGGAACTCAAGGAAGTGGTTAACAGCGCGTCCCGCCTATTGGCTTTCTTCAGTAGAAAACTGTCCATGGTGTTATCCGGTTACTCTCCAGTATCTTCGACCGCAAATTGCTGGGTGGTGTGTTTGGCAGTCCATCACTTTCGCCGCTTCTTCGTCATTCACGTGAAACACATGCCTCTGGTACTTATCATCACTCTCATTGTGAAAAGAAGGAAAAGATTTTAAAATCTAATTATTGCTATCTACTCATATTATTCTGGAGAAATTTCTTTAGAAGACTTGTTATTTCAATGAAGAACAATAAGAAAATTAGTATTTATATAGAATTTAGGATAATCCGTAATTTTGTTTTATGTAAAAAAAAAAAAAAAAACGTGTAATTTTTTTAGTAAAATAAAGCTATTTAACTTGTGATGATATGAGATTTGTTCAATTATAATAAACTCATACACTAATATGATAGCTTGAACGCCACACAACATACAGGAAATGCAATTTATCTTTCAGTTCAGCTAGGTCGTAAATCAGTCAAAGCTGTCCTTTTTTTTTCTTAATTCTGACCACGGTTAATTTTGAACAAATTGAACTGGACTGGAAATTACAGCGAGACATATTTCATGTTCTTTATGAAAAAGGAAAGTTTTCCATTAAAAAATAAAAGAGATAGATGGAAACTTTTCTTTATAAAACAAACAAATTCGATGTCTGCTTTGAAGGGACACTGGCTTCGTCGGAATAGGCGATTATACATGTTTAATGAAATAAATTTTCATTACTTTCCTTGATATTTTTTGTTAATTCTATTCAATATTGAATAGAATTACCGTACAAAATATTTTGCGAAATGCTGAAAAAAGCGAATGAGGATGATATACTATAAGAAAGGGTACAATGAATACTGAAAACGTGTAAACAACAGGAATGAAAGAAATAACATTTCTCCAAATATAGACTGAAACCATGTTTTCTTCATTCTATTTTTATAAACTAAAATTATTGTAATATATTATGTAAGATGAAATCAAATGTTATTAAAGGGATATAATAGGTTAAAAATGATTAGATAAAAACAATGAGAGGAGAAAAAATAATTTGAAGGGATTATAGATTATAATTTAATATAAGGTGTTGTTAAATTACGTACAAATAACATGAGGATTTTTACTCTAAGAGAGAGAGAGAGAGAGAGAGAGAGAGAGAGAGAGAGAGAGAGAGAAATAATTGCAAGACAATTGTTATGCGATATATCATAACCGAACTATTACCACACAGAAAATCTAGATTTAATAAAAATTGCATAGATTCACTATCGAACAATAATTATTTTAGCTATGTAATGATGCAATAAAAATATATGACTGAGAGTAACCTAAAATCATAAAAGAAATCGAAATATCATATTGGAAATGGAGCTCACCAAAATGGATAGCTTTCGCAAACTGTTCAGATTTTGACTCCTATATCTCAATAAACTGTGAGGTTTATGTATGAGTGAGACTTAACACAGCCTGGGGTTTAATAGTCATCCATATGGGAATATATATTTAGGAAAAAGTTTGCTTGGAAATTAGAGTGATGGCTAAATCTAAAGTCAACCATTTGAATCAAATATTCTAATGTGAATTTGTTCTTCGAATATATATTTTTTTTTAGATATTTTAGATTTGGTTTTAGGAGAATTTTATCCATATTCCAATTTGATAATGAAGCAATAACTTGTATTACTTATAAGTAAATATGATTAATGCAAATATATCTGCGAATTACATTGCCATTTATTGCACTGAGAGTTATATTCTGATAAATCAAGATAGATTATGATGCTAAATCCTGATGAAAAAAAAAAAAATACAAATCAGCGTCACACGTGACCAGGATTTCAACTTCTTCCTTTCCACAGGATTTTCAAGATATTTCTTAGGAATTGTTGTTGTTGTTGTTATTGTTATTAATGCATCCTTATATTACCATAGACGGTATTATAAGAGATGGTCGAAGTCACAAGCCGTTTGGAGAGGAATACCTGGGATATTATCCCTTAATATTCATAAGATTTACAACAAGGATGGACACAGTTTTTGCTTATTTACATATTGAATTTATAACATTAATAAACATGTTTTTTATTCCAAGCTATAGCATCTGGTTTCCAGTTTTGAGTTCTGCATTGCATGATCGGCTTTGGGTTGTGCATTGCATGGTCGGCCTTCTCCATCATGAGGCTCAATACTACACAGTATTCTAGAAGTTTTATTCCAGCTGTTACCAAGTTGTGGAATGATCTTCCTAATCGGGTAGTTGATCAGTAGAACTTCAAAAGTTCAAAGTTGGAGCAAATGTTTTTGTGTTGACCAGGCGGACATGAGTCTTTTTATAGTTTATATATGACATATCTGTTTTTGACGTTGTTAATAGTTTATATAGGAAATATCTGTTTTGATGCTGTTACTGTTTTTAGAATGATATATTGTTAATTTATTCTCATCATTTATTTAATTCCTTATTTCCTTTCCTCACTGGGCTATTTTTCCCTGTTGGGGCCCTTGGGCTTATAGCATCTTACTTTTCCAACTAGGGTTATAGCTTGGCTAATAATAATAATAATAATAATAATAATAATAATAATAATAATAATAATAATAATAATAATAGTCAACTTTATGACAAAACTAATAGTGGTATTTTTCCATAACAACATTAAATTTATTAAAAAATTACCTTCCTAAATCTCATTTCAGTATCTAAACTACTGAATAGATTTTCCTTTAAACGCTTACATTACAGTGCTTTCTTTTAAAGTTGAGGTCTATATTTACTATAAACAATAGCATACAAATAGATTCGATCCTTTTATATCTCACTCTGCTTATGCAATCATAAAATGAATATTTCTTCCAGTCATTTGAAGTAAAAAATTCCCTAGATATTCAGTATTATTATGTTTCATCTAGCCGTTTGATTCAAAAAACTTTTTACAGATTATTTATACATTATGCATCTTCCACCCTTTCGAATTGGAACACTTCTCGAAACTTAATGAAACTGAATTCATCTTTTAGCTCTATGATTCAGAAGGTTTCTCCCAATCAACTATATATACTTTCACCCAGCTTTCTGACTAAAAAGGATTGTTCCGACCTTCTCAAAATAAAGAGTTATTCATAATATATATACACAAACATATATATATATATATATATATATTGCTAACAGCGGTATTTTAATGTATATATTTATACATACTATATATATACATATATATTTACACACACACACACACACACATATATATATTTATATATATATATATATATATATATAGTATTATATATATATATATATATATAGAATCTGATTTTTTATATCCTATTTTCCAGAGGTTGTTATCTTTATTACGAAGCCATCTATAGAAATTGTATTATTCGGCCGTATATCACCTCTTTATTGATTATACAGTAAGTGTATATTTTCTCTCTCTCTCTCTCTCTCTCTCTCTCTCTCTCTCTCTCTCTCTCTCTCCTAAACTTTAAATGATATAACACACTGCTAATACATTTTTGGTCCCTTTTTCTAGATAACTTACTTCCTATCTCTTCAACACACGCACACACAAACACGTGTGCGCGCACACATACACGTACATACACACATGTGTACAGACAAGAATTCAATAGAAATAAATTAATCTTTTAAATTTGACTTACCATAAACCATTATAGCTATTTTCTTATGGCCTTCTCGTTTATACTCATTAAATTATGCCTCTCTCTCTCTCTCTCTCTCTCTCTCTCTCTCTCTCTCTCTTACTTTTTAATTCCCTTCCTCCGGCAAGTTTGTCAAAATCTCAGTTTATGCCTATCTCTCTCTCTCTCTCTCTCTCTCTCTCTCTCTCTTTTAGTTTTTAATACCCTTCCTCCAGCAAGTTTGTCAAAATCTATGATTATGCCTATCTCTCTCTCTCTCTCTCTCTCTCTCTCTCTCTCTCTCTCTTTTACTTTTTATTTCCCATCCTCCGGCAAGTTTGTCAAAATCTCAGATTATACCCCCCCTCTCTCTCTCTCTCTCTCTCTCTCTCTCTCTTACTTTTTAATTCCCTTCCTCCGGCAAGTTTGTCAAAATCTCAGTTTATGCCTATCACTCTCTCTCTCTCTCTCTCTCTCTCTCCCTCTCTCACTTTCTTTTAGTTTTTAATACCCTTCCTCCAGCAAGTTTGTCAAAATCTATGATTATGCCTCTCTCTCTCTCTCTCTCTCTCTCTCTCTCTCTCTCTCACTTTCTTTAGTTTTTAATACCCTTCCTCCAGCAAGTTTGTCAAAATCTATGATTATGCCTATCTCTCTCTCTCTCTCTCTCTCTCTCTCTCTCTCTTTTACTTTTTAATACCCTTCCTCCAGCAAGGTTGTCAAAATCTCAGATTATGCCTATCATTCTCTCTCTCTCTCTCTCTCTCTCTCTCTCTCTCTTTTACTTTTAATACCCTTCCTCCGGCAAGTTTGTCAAAATCTCAGATTATGCCTATCATTCTCTCTCTCTCTCTCTCTCTCTCTCTCTCTGCATTCTACTTTTTAATTCCCTTCCTCCGGCAAGTCTGTAAAATTCTCTGAAATGCCTACCTCAGAGTTTGCAGTTTACTGAAAAATAATCAAATTCTTTTGTCATAAATTCCTCCAAGATTCGAGTAACTAAAATTAACCTTGAGTTTTACATTCATTTATTTCACAGCAGGCTGCACTAAGCTCTTGAAAGTTCTCTCACCCTCAAGGCTCATGGAAGAAGAAAAAAATATACGTGAAAATCCTTTACTCAAAATGTTTCTTGGGCGCTTCATCACTATGCATGGGCAGGCGGACCCCACTAGACAGCTCTCAAGTTCGGTCAATTGCGAACCAGTTTTACACTCCACCCCCCCCCCCCCCCAAAGAGGAGAGGAGGTTGCAAGCGACACTCTTTACCTCTGAGGATCATACATTCTTCTCCAGTCTTAACATTAACAGTTGCAAACGCACGCACACGTCACGGAGCGATCATTGAGGTATTGCGTTAGATGAAATGGGAAAGCATTTTTTTTTTTTTTAAATCGTTGTGTAACTATTACGTGGGTTTTAATGTATTACATAAAAAAACATACACGTAAGTACAAACCAATGCACACACAGGGAGTAAGAGGAAAAAGCTGGTTGATCAGCATACATTATATATATATATATATATATATATATATATTATATACAGTATATATAAAGAAAATACAGAAAGACAAGGACCACGCCTCGAAGATTTCAATAGATATTAGTGCAATCAATCTTGAGTGTTTATATCTCATGAAAGTTCGTTTATCTTTATCGTAATAATTGTAATACATATTTGTAAGCAATAGGATTTCCTGTTTTCCTCTTTATGTTATCAATATTTTATATGAATCTAAATATATACACAAAAATATTATTTGATTTAAAAGATATAAAGATTACCTTTTCCCCATTGCCAAAAACGCCTCATGTGCCTTTCAGAAACCAATGTAGCTTTGTTGCATCTGCAAATTCGAGTCTACAACAATTTCTCCCTTTCCAATCATCTCTCATATCCCCTTGTGACTGGTATTTGAAATCCCTTTGGAATATATACACGTCGGTTGCCACGACCAGGTTCTCCTCTGTCGATGCAAATCATTCAATATTATTCCTTTTTTTTTTCTCTCTTGATTTTCTTCGTTTAATTTCCAGGTCTGATATATATCTATTTCCTTAATTTGATAAATCTTTCATATCGTCACTTTGCGTGTAAATTTTTAAGTTACATTTTCATAAAATAGTGTAAAGATTATTTGTAACTTTTCAGTAATATTTTTTTGTGGTGATCATCGTTTTCTATATCGATTGATAATATTTTATTCTTATCAATATTCTTTCATATATCCTTCAAACTGATTTATTATTATTACTCTCTGTTTCGTATGGCTGCTAATATTAACTTTTATATAAATAAAACTATGCTCAAGACACATTTATACCAACATAACATGAAATATATCTTTATTCGAAGAATACCTGACATACTTCATGAAAAACCACCTGTCTAAATAACCAATAGAATTCTTTTGTACGTCAGTTTCTGTCATATTGATATTTAGGACAAGATCTGTCAGACTGAAACTGAAACTTCATAGTTTGAAAATCCCTGCAGGTGCTTCAAGAAATGTTTGATAGCATATCGAACAATTTGTAAGATAGAATATATTGGCTGTCTAAAAAGTGTTTTATTCATATTGTTTTGGAAAGGTTAAATTTTAACATGTTTTTGGGCTCAGGAATATCTGCCATGCCTATGTATTGTATTGAACTGTTTTAAGGTGAATGAACGGAATAACACAAATGTTTATTATAATATGCAGTAATCTGTTAAGCCTTTTATAATACCGATAAAGTAAATCACTAAGTCTTTAATGAAGTATTCATAGCTGATTATGCGATGTTTTAAAGTGTAAAGAGGATGTTTTTTTTTTTTTATCCTAGGCTCTTCTTTAGGATCTGTGTATTTTAAATATGCAACATGATAAATTGAAAAAAAATAATAAACTATATATTAGAATGTATTGAAAATTTCAAGGATACTTTAAAAAAATTTTTCACAACTTCATAATAACAAATCAGAGCTCTTGAGTATGTAATGTATGACAGGTATTTGAGTGATTGAAGCCAATAGAATAGAGATATAATGAATATGAAATGGGCGATGGATGGAAAAATAATTAAAAATAAGAATTATACAGTGGGATATATGCAGTAAAATTTAGTCAGTATATTAGGATAGAATAATTCAATCAGGGCTGCTAGCTAGCTTGGGGTTATTCGTGGTCTGTTTCAACTTTAAAAAAAAAAAAAAAAAAAAAAAAAAAAAAAAAAAAAAAAAAAAAAAAAAAACAGCTGTATCATAGTTGATACCGCAATTTAAAACTCATTTATTTCAAAGAAAGCTCCTCTATGTATCTGCAATTTTCATATAACTACATAAGACTGTTCACGTGATAAAACCTACATATAATTTTCTATCCTCATCATTTAACTTTTCTTTTTACGTATATATATATATATATATGCATGTATATATACATACATATATATATATATATATATGCATGTATATATATATATATATATGCATGTATATATATATATATATGCGTGTATATATATATATATATATATGTGTGTGTATGTATATATATAGATATAGATATATTATCATTTTTTTTTTTGAAAAGCCATTCATTAAAGAAGTACCAAAGAGTGTAAATAAAATGAGCTTTCAGTATCTACATCGTTAGACGAACAGCGTAAGAATATCCAGTCTCTTTCAACACGACTCGGTGGCCTTTTGATAGGGGAAATTAATTACTCCACGCGACGCAATTAGATTAAAGGACCCTCCATGCTCTTTCTTGGGAATTTTTGACATTCCCGTAATTATGTTCTTAACTAAAATTCCCGTAATCACGGGAAATTCATTCTCCCTCTGGTTTCATTAAGCTCAGGAAATACTATTTAAATGACATTTTTTGTAGCCCGTAACTACATTTGCGGATTATTTCAGGTAATTTTGAAATTGATAACCTCTCTCTCTCTCTCTCTCTCTCTCTCTCTCTCTCTCTCTTTCATTCTTATCGTTGTTTTCAGTAGTGCGTATAGCAATTATTATTATTATAGCACCAAGCTCCAGTTCTGGACTGGACAGGGGTATAGGATGTGTTTTTGGTGTGGGGGGGGGGGGGGGGATGGGGGGATGGGTAGTGGGGGGACGGGGGCGGAGTGGGAGGGAGGGGGGGCGGCTAAAGTTTGCAAAGGCTCTGACAGCAGGGCAAATAATGGACTGATTTCAAGTCCAAGAAAAAAATTCGTGAATTCTACAAGTATATGTACAGTGGACTTGAAATTAACTTTTTCCTCTCTCGATACTTCGGTTAGCAAAGTCATCCAATCGGGCATTATTTCGGCTTAGGGCTTAGGATCCAATACTTGCCTAGCCAGTAACAATTATCATCAATGGATTTCAAGTGAATATGTATTCCCAAAGGTAGAATTCGATATCAAATGCCAGTGTGGTTGATATTTAAATTGATTAAAAACACGAGTGTTAGTGATACATATTCAATTATATATATATATATATATTATATACATACATATATATATATATATATATATATATTTAAATTTTTCAAATTACTTACGAATAACTCCTTATAGCGAATTCGTTATGACATGGGCTCCCAAAGGCTTAGGGAAATCCTTTAATGATGAATATTTTTGCCTGGCCAATGACTATGATCGATATAAATAATCATAAAAATTTGACTGTTTAGATAAAATTTCCCTTTATTCACATTTCTATCGAATATCGGGTATTTTCAATTTATTTGAAATACGATTTTAATACTTTAAAAAAAAATAATCGATTAACCTTTTTTTTTGATATCCAACAACCTATCATCTTTGTTAAACTTTCCATCGAATCCTAAATATAGAAAAAAAGAAAGAAAAAAAATGGGAACCTTTCTTATGATTTATTTGTAAGGATTTAAACGGACTTTGATATCGTTACAGAAGAAACCTTTCGTTAGAAACAAACTTTTGTATATAACCAAATTTTATCTATATTCTCATTAATCCCGGATACATTATAATCATGTATTTGTACTAATAAAATAAAATGTTAACAAATAATAGTTATATATCTTTAATAGCTTAATGCAACACCCACACTTCACCTATATAAATGAACATTTACTCAGCATCCCCGTCTTGTCGATAGCCTCTTCTCTCTCTCTCTCTCTCTCTCTCTCTCTCTCTCTCTCAACGATCTTTCAAAATTAACTTTTTTTTTATATGCACGATTGGCCCATCAATGACTTGAAAGACCGTGGCCGTTACTGGTAAGGGAAAACATTAATGTTTATATATATATATATATATATATATGTGTGTGTGTGTGTGTGTGTGTGTATGTGTGTGTGTATGTATGTATATTCCTAATGGATATTTTTAACGTAAATTGAAAAAAAATGAACTCTACTGACAAGCATAGGTTTTCTAAGGAAATGATTTTAAGGTTTATTTTGTAACTGATTTACACTCTAGTACGCCCCTTATTAACAAACACAAATTCGCAGGTGGATGACGCAACATTCAGGCGTTGGCGAAGACACGAAAATGTGACAATTTTCTTTTTTTTTATACTTGATTCGTCAATGTTGATTACACGGATCACAAGAATATCAAATTATTTCATAGGCATGCAGCTTTTAACATATATCTATTGCCTCTAAAAGGATTCAAATTTGTAATGAATAATATTCTCCATTCAAATGAATTCCATTTGGCAGCGCTCTCCCAAACTCGTCCCACCAACATTAACTATGCTAATGATTGTTATCTTGGTCATTTGTACAGGGACATGACTTAATATCTATGTGTTCTGAAGATGAAAGGAAATATTAAACACGTTCATAAGTAAACTAAGGTTACTTCAGATAACATATGAAAAATTCACATAAATTTCTGATAAAAATAATCATTCATAACAAGGAAACGATCGTTGGACAATTTACCAACTATCAATTCTCCCGCCCAACCTTCCTAGCAGACTTTTTTGACACACGTGTTCGTCAAAAAATTCACTATATTAGTTGGGACAAGGTACCTCTGATGCCATCTATTGGCGTTAAAGTAAAACTAGTTACGCTGTAAAGGAGGGAGGGAATTATTATGCCTTTCGGAATGTAAGAATGTTGTTATTCTACGTAATTTTTTCGAATGATACATTTCTAACCATGAAACATATCAATTATTTTTGGTTTCATAAAAAGGTAATTGAAAATTACATCAAATAACTGAGTAAATACTTAATTTTATCAATGTTTTCAGTACGTGTGGCATTCTCGCGACCCCCCAGACCCCCCAATTATAATTGAACTAACGATTGTTATCTTGGTCACTTGTACAGGGACATGACTTAATATCTATGTGTTCTGAAGATGAAAGGAAATATTGAACACGTTCATAAGTAAACTAAGGTTACTTCAGATAACATATGAAAAATTCACATAAATTTCTGATAAAAATAATCATTCATAACAAGGAAACGATCGTTGGACAATTTACCAACTATCAATTCTCCCGCCCAACCTTCCTAGCAGACTTTTTTGACACACGTGTTCGTCAAAAAAATTCACTATATTAGTTGGGACAAGGTACCTCTGATGCCATCTATTGGCGTTAAAGTAAAACTAGTTACGCTGTAAGGGAGGGAGGGAGTTATAATGCCTTTCGGAATGTAAGAATGTTGTAATTCTACGTAATTTTTTTCGAATGATACATTTCTAACCATGAAACATATCAATTATTTTTGGTTTCATAAAAAGGTAATTGAAAATTACATCACAATAACTGAGTAAATACTTGATTTTATCAATGTTTTCAGTACGTGTGGCATTCTCGTGACCCCCAGACCCCCTAAATATAATTGAACTAACGATTGTTATCTTGGTCATTTGTACAGGAACATGGCTTAATATCTATGTGTTCTGAAGATGAAAGGAAAAAATAGACACGTTCATAAGTAAACTAAGGTCACTTCCGATAACATATGAAAAATTCACATAAATTTCTGATGAAAATATTCATTCCTAACAAGGAAACGATCGTTGGATAATTTACCAACTACCAATTCTCCCGCCCAACCTTCCTAGCAGACTTTTTTGACACACGTGTTCGTCAAATAATTCACTATATTAGTTGGGACAAGGTACCTCTGATGCCATCTATTGGCGTTGAAGTAAAACTCGTTACGAAGCAAAGGAGGGAGGGAGTTACTATGCCTTTCGGAATGTAAGAATATTTATATTCTACGTAATTTTTTCTAATAATACATTTTTCACCATGAAACATATCAATTATTTTAGGTTTCTTAAAAAGGTAATCAGAAATTACATAAAATAACTGAGTAAATACTTCATTGTATCAATGTTTTCAGTACATGTGGCATTCTCGCGACCGACCCCCCAGACCCCCCATATATAATTGAACTAACGATCGTTGGATGAGGAGATATTTCTGTGACATTTATTGTGAAAATTGTATTTTCCTATGAATTACGTTGTTGCTAGACAATAAGGAACAGCAATTTCACGTGTGTCTGTTTCACACAATTCTTAAGGTTGAATAACAACAGAAATTAAGTAATGCAAATTATAATGACTGGGTGATGGGGGTTAATTACCAATTTGGTACTCTACTGCTAAGGCCATCTATTGGCCATGAAAATAAATAATGTGTAGAGCTTCGTAATCCTTGCATTCTGGAGTATTACATGACGTCATTTTCGTTTAATATGTACCGGAAAAATATTCTACCTAATTGGAACTGAATATAACTTATACAGTACATGTCACTCATATTTCTACATAAATATCTATCACTCTAACCCATTTAAATAGAATCATTCGAATTTATGGAACAAGGTGTCCTGCAATCTTTGAACAAGAAGTAAAAAACACTAGGATTCTATGTAGATTTGAAGAGTGCAATTGATAATACATACTTTCACGGTCGATTTTTTTATTAATACATCGAAAATTCATTATTCCGATAATACTTTTTTCTTCTGATTTTCTGGCCCAAAGATATGGTTATTATAGGTAAAATTCATATAATATGTATTGAAAAATATACAGAGCAGATCCAAATAGTATAAAACTAAATGTAAATTATACATTTACACATATAATTTATCTATCTATCTATCTATCTATCTATCTATATATATATATATATATATATAATATTATGAAATTTTATTAATATAATGTATATATATATATATATATATATGTATAAGTATATGTATATATATATATATATATATGTATAAGTATATATATATATATATATATATCCATATAATTAGAGTAATTCCTTACTCTAATATAGCAATACGTGTTAACTAAAACCTTTTATT
>NC_090746.1:120478194-120498194 GCF_036898095.1 Palaemon carinicauda | reverse complement strand
AGGTAGGTATTAAATGCTCTTTTGATTTATAAAGAAAAAATACTGTTGTTCTCTGCTATTTCTTTTTTTTCAATTTATTTGGGACTCTATTAGTGGCTTAAAAGTATGTATTAAATACTGTTTTGATTTATAAAGCCAAAATACTATTGTTCTTTGCTATTTCCTTTTTTTCAATTTATTTGGGACTCTGTCAGATGCTTAAAAGTAGGTATCAAATACTCTTTTGATTTATAAAGAAAAAATACTATTGTTCTTTGCTATTTCTTTTTATCCATTTATTTGAAAGTTTGTCAGATGTTTAAAAGTAGGTATTAAATACTCTTTTGAATCATAAAGAGAAAATACTATTTTTCTTTGCTATTTCCTTTTTTTCAATTTATTTGGGACTCTTTCAGATGTTTATACGTAGATATTAAATTCTCTTTTGATTTATAAAGAAAAAATACTATGGTTCTTTGCTATTTCTTTTTTCAATTTATTTGGACTTTGTCAGGTGTTTAAAAGTACTTACTATATACTGTTAAGATTTATAAATAAATATACTATATTCTATCTACTTACTGTCTCACTGAAATATGCAATTGTCCAAGTACCGTTGACTTAGTGTTCTGAATTTTAGTCATAATTTATCTATGATACATTAATTACAAGCTTAATACCTTCGTAATTAGAAAGCGATGATATATATTTCAATGCTTTCGAAGCTACATGTACTATCTGAAAAAATAGTTTTATTCCGTAATGATTTACCCAATTAATTTCCGTAGTTAACAAGGAGACACTTTAAAGTACTCAAGTGAATTAAAATAATAATAATAATAATAATAATAATAATAATAATAATAATAATAATAATAATAATAATAATAATAATAATAATAATAATAATAGAGTATTTGCTATGTGAATAGTTTCTACAATTTCGTATATAATACCTTCAAATCTATAGTTTATGACAAAATTTATCTTAAGTGGGATACATTTTTCCGGCATCAACTGAGTAGGGAGTAAGTATGCGTTTTATTTCAGTTAATCAAATGTTTTTCTTGGAGATGGGGAAAAAAAGACACTAAATTCAATATCCATATTTACTTTTATTCTTTTAAATTGACGTCTAACTCACAGACAAATATCTATATATAACTCTTTTGAGAAACGGATAGATTATTTGCCAATACGCAAGCAAGGCATATTATCTGTGACTAGATATATTATGAATAAAAAGAAAATATTTATAATATATGATATAAATCAGAATAGCCATTAATTCCTTGATATACCTCCGTGTTTCTGAATTATGTTTTTTTTTTTTTTTTTTTTTTTTTTTTTTTTTTTTTTTTCACTGGTTCAGAGCCTCGGCTATGCTCTCCTCTAACAGTCATCATATTTTATTTTTTTCTGACTGATTGGTCTTCTCTAAGCTCACTACTTAACCTAACTTTGTTTTGTTTTTTAGAATTCATATCTTAAGTTTGGTACCTCAAAAATGCATTCATTTTCCAATGTTTCTTTTCATATATTCCGTAACGGTCTCACTTCTTATCATTATTTCTTTCTTTCCATATTTTTGGTTACCTGGTTTTTTAACTATATCGCTATCGTATACCTTGTCCCATATAGTTCTACGAAAAAATAAATAATAATGCTAATATCCAATCTGATAATCATTGTTCTATCTACCTGATTTCCATAATCATAAAATTAACTTTCTTCTATACAATTTCAACCTCCTCTTAAGCTCCCACGCTTATTTATCTCTCTAATTAGCAATGAATAGACAGGATAGATGGCCAAAGATAGTGCTTCATGGTCAAGTGGCCGGAAATAGACCGAGAGGACGACCAAGAGATACATGGGTGAATACCTTCAAGAAAGCAAATAGAGGCGAGACATTTCAGCAGCTGGCACAGATGGCATTGGATAGGAGTCTGTGGAGAGAATGGCGATATCAGATGCAGGACCCAACCTGGAGAATTCCGGACGGGATTTAGTGAGTGAGTGTGAGACTCAATATTATTAATTTTTCCTCTTAAAATAATATTGATACAATTTAACTTGAAACTTCTGTATGTTACTAAGGGCAACAATATTGGCATAGAACGGACCAGCTTCACATCTCATTAAGATGCATGCCTCAGTTGTTCCAGATTTGAATGACATTCCATTTCTACTAGCGAATACTTCAATATATCAATCTTACCATTACTATCATGTTTAGTAATAGTAACAGTATAGTTAAGTCCATTTCTTTTAGCGAGGCACATTTGCACCGACTCGCAGCGGTGCCCTTTTAGCTCGGAAAAGTTTCCTGATCGCTGATTGATTAGAATTATCTTGTCCAACCAATCAGCGATCAGGAAACTTTTCCGAGGTAAAAGGGCACCGCTGCGAGTCGGTGCAAATATGCCTTCCTAAAAGAAATGAACTATAGTATTATTATTATTATTATTATTATTATTATTATTATTATTATTATTATTATTATTACTTGCTAAGGTACAACCCTAGTTGGAAAACCAGAATTCTATAAGCCCAGGGGCCCAAACAGGGAAAATAGCCTAGTGAGGGAAGGAAACAAGGAAAAATAAAATATTTCAAAAACAGTAACAATGTCAAAATAGACCTTCCATATGTTTGCTATAAAAACTTCGAAAAATAATAAACAAGTGGAAGAGAAATAAGATAGAATAGCGTGCCTGAGTGTACCCTCATGCAAGAGAACTCAAAACCAAGATATTGGAAGACCACATTGGTACAGAGACACTGGTAATTATAGTAGTAATCACAAATATTTCTTAAAGTGATTTCAATGATATAGAGTGTTGATATAACATTTTACGGAGAAACAAAAGCACATAGAAGAAACAATTCTGCGTTCGATTTCAATAACAATTTTACCTTTATTGAATTTTTCCGGAGTTACGTTTCGTTCCCAAATTTTTTTCTGGTTCGTTGTTCTATTCTGTTTCAATTTCAATTGTATTGTTTCACTGATTCCATCAATAAATTGTTTTCCTTCTCCGCGAGAGTGTGCAATTTCATTATCTTTTTTTTTTTATTCACGCTTACGTAAGAAAATATAATGTCTGGCTCATGTCGGTAGCTAAGTTATTCTGGTTACTTTTCTGTCATTTCGAAAACAAATCTTGTTATATAAAATCAACGAGGATTGAGGAGATTCTGATACTTTTTTTTTCTTTTTTTTTGCTGTAGTCATTCAAATTGTAAACAGGACGTATAATGCAAACCTCGGCAAATTGACATTCTTTCTTAACGTCAACACATTGTCTCCTCGTGTGAAAGTTTGTGACATCACCGGATGCAGGTGTCTTCCGATTCCGTCACGTGGCTAAATTAAACCAAGCATACGATATCTGTGATATCGATAATTTATTCAGTTCATATCTAAACTTCACCAGAATTGGTCATCTGGACCAACACAGCTTCCTCCAGTGATGGAGATGTTTAACTCTGTTGTTTTATAGAATAAAACTTAAAAACTATTAAGATGTATTCAGTTAATCCATTTAAATACATCTGAAAACAACTCATACTCAAATGTGTGCTTAATACAGTAGCACGCCAATAAATGGTGGCAGCGGTGGGATAAACTAGGCTATGTTCCTTTGTTAGACGAACATAGGTTAGAATTTTATTACAGCCTAATTACAGTAAACGTAGATAATAACAAGATTAGGATTACAATTCCCTTTGATTCTTCTGATGCCTGGCAATCTTACAGGATATCACCATTTCCGACTTTCATGACGAATCACTCAAATCCAGTAATATCCAGTTTGACAGGACACATATTGATTTCCCCAGACAAGGAAACATATACGGTCATTAAAGACTTAAATCAATTAACTCACTGTTCAGACGCAATGGATAGAAAAATATGTACAGCTGACTCATTTGAATTCCGTAAAAACTTAATGGATTCATGCGAGTTAGGTATAGTGCTAGACGGTGCTCTCTCCCATACAAGTGAAAATTGTCTGGATAGGCTTTATCCCTTTGACAATAAAGAATTCAATTGCAGACTGAATAATGGCTCGTGGATACGATACGACAAGGACGGCTTCAATGTATCATGCCCTGACGGATCCACATCCGTCACCCACATCTTCGTCGCAGCAGATAGTTGTATCGGGACTTCCCCGAATTCCATGGTGACTGGTCTACGGACAATCATCAGAGAACGAGCCTACTTCGCGAACTTCACGTGGACCTCTACAATGCCAGCACTTCCTCTCCCATACAACGGAAATGTGGCAAAGCGGTTGATGAAACTTACCGAAAAGGACCACCTGTCACCGACTTATAAAGAAATTCTTCACCCCATACTACTGGCTGGTTTGTGTTTCACGGTGGTGATATTTATCGCCGTGAACATCCTTGTTTGGCGTAGGTTACGGCACAGCAAGCAGCTAAAAAGGAATGAGTTGCATAGCCCTGACAATACCCCCTATTTAATCCAGTTCAAAGCTGTTTGAGTGGCCACCTCATTCGCTAAGGGAGTAATTTGTCGGGAAGATGTTTGTATGAAAAGCTGATTAGTACGCTATTAATATGTAATTAAAGAAATTCTCTACATTTGCATTGTTAAAAATACATTTAAAACAACATTTAAAAAATAAATAAAATAAAAAAGGATATAAATCATTTTTTCTCTCGGCATCTAATAAAAATATATAAGCCGGAATGTTAAAAAAAGAAAAGAGAAAAAAAAATATAATAAAATATATAACAGAATCTATGGGCATCTAATAAAATATATCAGCCCTATATATATATATATATATATATACATATATATATGTACGAAACCGTGGTACGTGTACGTACCAGGAATTCGTGTTTGTGCACTAAAAATTGAGTATCTTGTTTCTGACAAGGGTAACAATTATTCTTTATCAAGTTACCGAATCATATGTAAGTCAGAATTTATTTTGTTTTTTGGTACCATGTAATCGTTTGCTAGCAATGTACCATATATATGATCTTGGTTTTATCATGCATTTTTCTTTTTGCTTTGGTAATATCTTTTTTGTATGCATTATTGTTATTATTTTTGATGTGCCTATTTTGGACATTCGTCCTCAGTTGATTATGGCTAAAGTTAAACAAAGAATAATGCGTATGTCCAGTCACACCTAATAACCATGTTCGGCTTGTTGTTAAATTTTTGTAAAAAAATTGAGATGGCTGGTCGAGCTTATGTAATGATTAGAATAGTTAATATTACATATATAGATATATATATATATATATATATATATCTATATCTATCTATCTATCTATCTATATATATATATATATATATATATATGAGAGAGAGAGAGAGAGAGAGAGAGAGAGAGAGAGAGATTAGATATTGTTGGATAAACAACGTATATCTAATCAAACTAGTTTCGAAGTTGGGCACAATTAAATGATTTTCATCTTACGAGAGAGAGAGAGAGAGAGAGAGAGAGAGAGAGAGAGAGAGATATTCCATTAAGTGTCTTATTCTGTCAACGCAATCCTCCCCGTGACTGGAGTCCCTATTAGAAACACTTTTTCCGGACTATTAATAATAAGGGAAACTCTCGGCAAACGCTAAAAGCCTGTTTCCACATCGGGGCAATCCATCTCGAACAGCCGACGGTCTCTTAGCGAAGCAGATAATGAAAAGTCCATCAGGTCCCGCATCTCACCGGCTGCTGTAGCCGAGTGCCCTTAGGTACGGGATTTTCCAGGGGAGGGAGAGGGTCTGGAAAGGGGTCCGGGGATCTGCTTGTTGAAAGAGGAGAGCGGGGAGAGGGTCTGGAAAAGGGGGGGGGTGCCCTTAGGTACGGGATTTTCCAGGGGAGGGATCCAGCAAGGGGTCCGGGGATGCTTGTTGAAAGAGGAGAGCGGGGAGAGGGTCTGGAAACGGGTGGGGGGGTAGAATGCAGCGTTGTGTAGTCCGTGACGCTGGGTGGCTCGGAGGTAGGTTAGGTCTGGGAGGGTTTAGTGGGAAGGCGTGATGGTAAAAAATTGCAATTTCGTTCAGCTGTGTTCATATGAGAGAGAAAATCGCTTGAGACCAGATGTCTTCTCATTTTTCCGGCTCTCGCCCCAAAACGGTTAATTACTTTTCCTTTGTTGTTTCGGCTCTCTTTCTTCTGGGTCGCTTTGATGGATGTCAGAGGAGTGTCCGATTTTTGTCTGATTCTGCACGAAATGGTGTATCCGATGTTCTTTAAAATAAAATCAAGTTTCGAAGGAAATAATAAATTTCCAGGCTGGCGTTTTGCAGGCTTTTTGGTAATGCGATTTTTCATTTTTGACTTTGGAGTTTATGGGGATGATATATAAGTTTCGTTATTAAAAAAAAAAAAAAAAAAAAAAAAAAAAAAAAAAAAAAAAAATGCAAGTATTAGAAAAAAAAAATATTAAACTCTTTTTAAGATTTTACCCAATAGTCGTCTATCCAAATTGGTTTATTAACTGGCAAACTTTACCCTTCAGCCGCTCTTGTAAAATATATAATACCATCCTCGCCATCATAAAACACCTTACGATTAAAATAAAGACGAGATGGCACTAATGGTCTCTGATCTCATTTGGAATATTTCAACCTTTGGAAATTGATCCGCAAAAATTCCTCAAAAAATCTCTACAGAATACTCTTTAAGACATTGATAAATATCATACATCCTATCAATTATCATTTTAAATAAGCGAAGAAAAGTTTTTTTTTTTTTTTTTTTTTTTTTGCTCGTGATAAGATTATGCATGTGAAACAATGCTTAAAGATTATCAGTCGATGTTCTGACATCTTGAATTAGTTTTTAGTTAAGCATTCGTAATCTATTTTTCCAGCAATAAATATGGTTATTATCTTGTAGCTAAGGACATTTTCATATCTTAAGGTTATGTCTGAAAATATCCTACAAAGTTGTCTAAAGTCGAACATATGAAATTTTGCAGGAATATATATATGAAAGTTGTCTTTAGTAGTAGAGCGATGCATGTATTTCAGTGGTCCTTCCATGTAACACGAATACCCTATATTCAATCTTACACTGGTCAGATGAAAATTAGTTTGAACACAATTTCATTCGTAAGATGGAAAATTTTGGAATCTGATTTTGATGCCATTATTTGCAATACATGAACATGTACAACACGCTTTTTATATGTGTTTATATTTAGTGTATTGTTGTAAGAATATACAACAACAACAACAACAACAACGATAACAAAAGCAGCCGTTTCTAATCCAGTGAAGGACTAAGGCCTCAGACGTGGCAATTCATGTCTGGGGTTTGGCCAGTTTTTCTCACCAGGCTGGTGGTGGGAGATTTACGTCTCATCTCTCTCAGCAAACCAACCTAGTATGGGTGGCCTTGACTAGTACAGCTTTACTGGTCATTTCGATACGTAAGCCTTTTACCATTTTAATGTAACCCCATTCAGAAACGGTTGTAAGAATATAATGTATTAAAAATGCTTTTGATCATTGCAAAACGATCTTTTATACCCAAACAACAATACAAGCAACAACGGCAATAGAAAAATATGGAATTTCCTTTAAAAATGTTTCTAAGTCAGAAGGTAAAAATCAACTCGCAGAAACTTAAAAAACGCTGGCTAAGTCTTTCCATAAAGGAAGATGTCGAAAAAAATGTCATTTAATTTTTCGTCTAATATTTGTCTGGTAGTAAACAGAGGCTCTAGGAGTCTAGATGGTTCTTTTCTTCGGATGTTAAAAAAAAAAAAAAAAAAAAAAAAGAGAGAGAGAGAGAGAGATGTTTTTTCATCTCCTGAGGCATTCAAATTCTACGGCCTTTGAGGGAAACATAAAAAAGGAAAAGAGGGAAATGAACATAAAAGTAGTTCAAAGGGGGACCTTTGACTCGGTGTCTTCCATTGTCCCTTTTACCGTCACCAACAACAAGGATCTCTTTGTTGTTCGTCTTTCTTTCGCGAGGAATTAGAGAGAATCGTATAATTGGTAAACAAAGATATAATACTTCTTCAGCTGCGTTCTGTGGAAGTGTTTTCTTTACCGTTCTGTAATCTCACTATTGCGCAGGCGCATGAGTGCATATTTGGTTCATTATATTCAAATGTAAACACTCACACAAAAACGTTGATTATGATATGTTTGACAAAATTTGGTGTTATTGATTAGGATAATATATTTTGCTACTGAAAAGATACATAATATTATATATATATATATATATATATATATGTATATATATATATATATATATATATATACATATATATATATATATATATAATACAAGAGTTGCTTATATGTTTTTTTTTTATATCTACCATTTCCCTCTATAACAGAAATAGATTTCGGTTACCGTTGTTCGTGGAGATATTTAATATTAAATAGGACTTAATACATATAACCAGAATGATTTAATGACCTAAAATGATTTAATGACCTAATACTGTGATCTCTATATTCCCGACCGTATTTTTTTTTTTTTTTCAGATACTGCTAGTCTATGGCTGTTAACAAGGTTTAATGAAAAAATCTAGTCTTGACAAGATGAACAGTCTATTTCACATTTTATTTTTCTGATGAAAAGGCTATTCAATTTTATAAGGAATTACGAATTTTCCCTGAGTAAAACTGAGTAGCCATCTTAACCTTACTGATATAATATTACATTTTGTAATTTAGAAAATAAGTTAGAAAAAAATAGAATAAATACGATAATCTATCTGGAAATATAATCTCCCTTTGATCATTTGAAATAAACCGTAATGATATTTCTTATATTCTTCGATTTAGAAAATAGCATATACTGGTTAATGGGAAGGTCAAAGGTGAATCAATTACAAACATTGTGGTTCTCAGGGACAGTAATTATCACAGCAAATAAACAGTCAACAGGTTAGTGCTCTCAGGAGATTAACTGAAAATACTAAAAATCAGAAAGAGTGAACACTGGTCTGTTGCAAAATTATATGGACTTTTGACATACTAGTAACTTTTTTCAGAGAGCTGAATTGAATTCAGATAATAATAATAATAATAATAATAATAATAATAATAATAATAATAATAATAATAATAATAATAATAATAATAATAATAATAATAAAAGAAGATGTTGTGTAAAATTTTTTTATGCAATTTTAACATAATAATAGATACTTTTTATCTCTTTAAACTTGTGTACATTAATGAAGCAATAAAATGATAAGTAAATTGATCGAATAATCCTAAACTTGGAATAAAAAACTATAGAAATATTTCAAAGAATTCAATAGGAAATAAAGTAAATTTTCCCCACAAGTTAGCGAGATTCTAATCAATTACTACGAACTGGTATTATATTAATATAAATATCATATTGGAAAATTATTTTCAATGTCTTATGGACTAAGCTTGAAACCTATCAACATCTCAGAGTCACTGAGTCTATCATAGTATGTTAATTAGTTCCCAAGCTTATTAGCAAGACGTTTACAAATTGCCTGGTGAATAGTAATTATTTTTATTTATATTTCACGCCAGAAATGTGGGAATCATATTTATCTATAGCATCTATGAATATAGATACTCATTTAAACATTTATTTCCAACAGTTATTTCAGATTATATAGGGTCTTCCTGCTGAGAAAGTTTACATGATTTGTTTAACCTATACATAAATCATTTGAGTATTCAAAAATATTCTTTTCCTTCCAATCACAACTTTATAGCCTACAGACCATGCAGCTATACATGTCTAAAGAGTCATGTATGTCATAATATCACCCAAATATGTAGAGACTAGAATTCACAAAAGAAAAAAAAAATAAAAAAAAAAATAAAATAAAATGGCTATATGGCTTCAGAACAAGCATTAAATGTAATTTGTATAAAAATCTACTACTGGTTAAAATATATTCCTCTAGATAAGTGACTGAGCTGATTATATTTTTAAGGCTACTATCGTTTCCAGAGGCTGTGTAATAGTATTTTTTTAAATAACTCCTAAAATAACTGATGGATTTCCATGATATCAAAGCAGGGAGCGCTTCATACAATGCCCTAATTTTGGGAAATACTGTGCATTGCCAATTACGTTTCATTAACTTTTTTACTCAAGAAAATGAGGCTAAGGCCAGTCTTAGCCACCCACACATTCGCAAAAGTGATGACGTCCCTCAGTGCGATTTCACACTCTTGTTTTAAACCTCTTCTATTATCTTTGATAATTTGTGTTAACCATCTAATCATTATCTACCACCATAAAACATTTTTATTGCTCTTCCGGCTCATTTTATATGTGCAGTACTCAGTCTTTCCTAACAGGGATTTACTCGGTAGCCTTATAACAATGGGATTGAAGGAAAGAAGGCAAGAAGGAAAGGGGGGGGGGGAGTACTAGGATAGCCATAGGTGTAAACACCGAAGGAGGGTTGGGGGGAACCTCTGCTTCACAGTTACGTGATTAAGTAACACTTCTTCGAAACGCTCTGAAGGAAGGGAAGAAGTTCCTCTTTTTTCTAAGAGTAAACGGGTTAATTAAGCACATCTGTCAATTCATTGTACCACCAAAAATTAGGCCAATGTTTGAAACATTCATTGCTGTAGTTTCATGGAAATTCATAAGCCGGTTTGTTAGATATATGGGAAAAACACTATTAAACGGCCTCTGGAAACGATAGTAGTTTAGTAATAGCGAAATTGTAGGTGACGATGGCATAGTTTCCACCACACAGCGGACGGCCACCGAAGAATAGAACCATGGAAATAGTGTGAGTTGAAGGTGACCAAATGCCATCTTCACACGAAATGAGTGCCAGCCAGATTGATGAGGTGCCAACAAACGAAGAAGATGACGACAGCAGGACCATTATGACTCAGAATTCAATGACTCTGATTATGAGGAAGTTCTCTCTGACTGAATCATTCTACTGTACTTGAAGGCAGTCAATCTGCATATCCTTTTTCGTGCAATAGCCTACATTTGCAGTCTCTTCCATAAGGTGGGTAGTTTTTCCTTACCATTTCTTCGGGAAAATCATATTGATTGAGGTTAATATTTCCCGTTTGAGTTCGTTTGATGAGGCCACATGACGTCATTGTTGTATCATTTTACATGAATTGTATGTAATTGAAATATTTTCATTTCCAAAAAAATATTAAATCAAAACAAATTGACAAGCAGATATCGAGATTAGATGGTTTTTAATGTTTTATGAACTTTATGAGTGGGTAAAATTGACTTGTGACGGAGCCGAGAGAAGGATGTGAACTCAAAGGCAGATTGGAAACGATTGAGTTATATATTAAGGAACACTCTTCTTTATATACAAAACCCCAAGGCAACAGGACATAACATATTCGAGAGACAATGTTCAGAGCAAAACAGCAGACATGAATTTTCATGTTCGTTTGAGTGCGAGGGAAGAGCGAAGATACAAGCATATTATATACAAAAGGAATTATGTACAATTGTGTGACACACGGTTGGTACAGACTGCACCAATTTCCGTTCTTTTGTGTGACTAGTAATACCTATTATTCCTTAATTGTATTTAATAAATAAGTACATCTATCCCTTTTCTTCATAAAATTACACCATTCACATTTTCTATACATAGACGATATTCATGGACACACTCACTTTTGGTGACGTATTGACCCCTCGTGACTTTATTGTGTACGCATTTTACATAGCTTTTATTTAATCCTATAGAGCTAATAAAAACAAACCTTTTGAAGGGTTAATTAATGTTCCAGGTTATATGGTTCGTGAATAATTAACTTTTTAATTTCCCCTACAGCAAATTTCTGATTTGGAAAAAAAAAATGTATATGGGTAACAATGGTATGACATTTCAGGATAAATGTCCATTCTGGGACCATTTTTTCCTTCAGATATATATTATAAGAATGCAGTACTCCAAAACATGAATAAATCAGTTCTGGGCATTGGACTACTCGTTTGCTGATTGTATCTCCATTTTCTCTTTAAAGCAAATATCTGTTGGCACCTTCTTCCAAGTTTCCTATTCTTTAAATTGAAGTTTCTCATTTCTTTAGTGTTTCCTGTGTTATGGTTTTGGAATTTATATTTATTTCAAAAAATTTTGTTAATAGGTTTTTGGTCTTTACTGATAGTTTTCCTTGATTTTGTTTAGGAACTTTTCCAACCATCTCTTGGGCTGATTCCAATACAAATTTTGTTAAATTACTGTTCATTTCTCCTTTACTTGCTTCCATTTCATTATATAGCTCGGAGTACCTATTTTTATTGCTAAACTGAACTCATTAGATTTTTCTCTTATAACGGATATATATATATCTATATATATATACATACATATATATATATATATATATATCTATCTATCTATCTATCTATCTATCTATCTATCTATCTATCTATCTATCTATCTATCTATCTATATATATATATATATATATATACATAAATATATATCTATATATATATATGAATATATAATATATATATATATATATATATATGTGCATATATGGTAATTTTGTATTGTATTACAGATATATATATATATATATATATATGTATGTGTGTGTGTGTGATAAATTTTTGCACATTTAGACGTATTTTTTTCATATTCAAATAAGCCATATATTTTTGCTACATTAATGTCTGGATACACTTAATGACCTCGGGATCAAAGCCCCAGGCGAAATCACACAAAGACAAGAGCTTGTGTCCGGCGGGGAATCGAACCCTGGTCCGGCAAGCTTGTAGAGACAGTGACTAAACCACTTGGCCACGTGTGTGACTTTAAGTGTGTATAGGTTTAAGGAAATATTAGAAATTACATGTTATTGAGAAATATAGGCCAATAAAGTTTGTGCAGTCGTTAGTTCAATTTACGTCCCCTAATTAAATCCGCATGCTATTTGAATATAACATTTCCAAACTTCAAATCTTTTACCCCAAAAACGTAAAAATTTATCGTCAGAGGCCATGTTGTTTTTATAAACCAATTACACCATTGTTAATCCCATCCATATTCTGGAAGTAACACATATAAAAGAGAGAGAGAGAGAGAGAGAGAGAGAGAGAGAGAGAGAGAGTTGTTAATCCTCCCAATATTCTGAAAGTAAAACATGTAAAAATGAGAGAGAGAGAGAGAGAGAGAGAGAGAGAGAGAGAGAGAGAGTCACACACGACCTACATTCCGAAGTACAGCGAAACCCAATACTTGCGAAGGTGGTCCGCTCGGAAGAAATATGGAATGCCGGAATATAAAAATTTCGGAGTCGTTCCCGGTTTCGGCTTTCCCCCCTAACCTTTTAATTACGGCCGATATTGATCACAGATTAAATTTACTTTACGGAAACGTGTGAGGAAGAAGTCGTGCAATTTCAAGTTTTCCCATTTGTCTTAAAAAGAGGCGGGAAGATGTCGTGGCCACATGGGACTCGGGGTTACACGCCCTGCCTACTTAAACGCGGGAGGAGAAAAATGGTTGTTATCAAGGTAAAGGAAGATAAATGAATGAGAGACAAGGAAAAAGATAACTTGCCTTTGAAATATGGACGCCGTTTGCATGAGGACGCGTCGGGGAGGGAAAAACAAAGAGTGTCTGGTTGATGAATATGTTAAAGTGTCAAAACGGCCGTGATGATGAATGGCGAGACGAGCTGTGAACGACCAGGAAGATGCTGATGAGATCACGTGGTTCATTAGCACCGTATCGACGATTAATCTTTGATGGAAGGTGATTATTTTAGCGAAGTTTTGGAAACTTAAAATGAGGTTAATATCAAGAATGTTATATTATTGGAATTCAACGATATTGGTGTTAGTTTCTTTTCGAAAGGAAGTCGAAGGGATATGTCGTATAAGATAAATACAAGAGAGAGAGAGAGAGAGAGAGAGAGAGAGAGAGAGAGAGAGAGTATAATCATTTAGCTTTTCCCTTATCATTTGTGTTTAAATATATATATATATATATATATATTTATATTTATACATATATATATATGTATATATATATATATATATATAAATATATATATATATATATATATACATATATATATATATATATATACATATATATATATATATATATATAAATATATATATATATATATATATATTTATAAATGTGTATATGTATATATATATATATATATATTCATATATATATTTATAAATGTGTATATATATATATATATATATGTATATATGTATATATATATATATATATATATTTATAAATGTATAATATGTATGTGTATATATATATATATATATATATATACTTGTGTGTGTACATATATAACTTTGCAGTAGAATTATGACTGATGGAGGAAACTATAAAGTTTTATATGTTTATGATATGCAACTATATTCCTTATATTCTTTATAGTAACTATAAGGTTATGAACTGGGTCATACATAATTTCCAATCAGAGTTTCCTTGAATATATATATATATATATATATATATAAATATATATATATATATATATATATTTATATATATATATATATATATATTTATATATATATATATATATATATATATATAAACTTTTGAAAAAAAAAATAAAGAACGTCTTATGAATTACTTGTCTTCATGAGCTAATTCAAAATACTCAGCTATACAAATCTAACGCAAAAGAATATATGTTTTTCTTTATTTAATGCAAAAAAAAAGATTAATATATGTAATATCTAATTAATTTGTGTTTGGAGTTAGCCACCCAATCACCATAGACCGTATTATATCGCAATGATATAATTTTTCTTTTTCGTGGGCTATGACGGAAATCCTGGGTTAATCTAAATTGTCCATGAATGAAAAATGAGTAGCAGAAACTCAAAGTCATTTGCATACGCTAACAGACACACACATGCACGCAAGCACACATACATACACCTACACGTACACAAACACACACACATGTATATATATGTATGTATATGTATGTATATATATATATATATATATGTGTGTGTGTGTGTTTATATATATATATATATATGGTGTGTGTGTGTTTATATATATATATATATATATATATACATATATATATATATATATATGTTTATATATATATATATATATATATATCATCATCCTCATCGCCATCACCTTATGCTGGTCCACATCAATGTAAAATCCTCAGGAATATCCTTGCACTCGTGTATGTTCATGGTCTTTCCATGCCAGTCTGTTCACGCATATTTTCTTACCTCGTCAACCCAGCGCCTTCTATTCCTACACTGCTTTATTTCCAATATCTGTGGATCCATACAACTATTAGAATATTCTTTCATAGAGTTATTTCCATCATTATTCTTTCCATAGCTCGATTAGTTGTAACTAGCTTATCTTTTACTGCCTTAATAGGGCTTCGATTTTTTTGGTGCATAAGTTTACACTGGTAGGGCCATCTGATTAGATATATTTTTCTTTTTCTTTAGAGAAAGAGGCATTCTAACTTTCATAATATAATTTTCTCTACCAAACACTCTCCTTTCTATGCTTATCCTTCTTATAATTTTGGTCTCGTGTCACGGAGAAACACTGTCTGTCCAAAATATTTACAGTATATTCTTTAATGCTCTGTAGAAGTTCGTTAATAAGCCTCATTTGATGTCTCTCCGTAGTTCCATTTAACATTATCGTGGAAAGTATTCAATACGATTTTCCTACCAGTATTAGTTTATGCATCAGAAACTTAGAACCTTACTGAAGCCTTACAAAGTTAACTAGTTACAACTCAAAGAGTTACGAAAAAAAAATGATGGGATTAACACGAATAGATAGAAAAAGAGCATCATGAATACGAGAGCAAACTAAATCATAGGACATATAATGAGAATAACAGATAATAGATGGACGAGAAGAAAAGGGATTAACCGGTAATGAAGTGTGGACAGAGGTAAGGGGAGAACGCTGGCAAGAAACATCGACCCCACATAGAAGTGGGAAAAGATGCTGAGAAAGAAGAAGGAAAAGAAAAATATAGACTAGGAGAATAAAAGAATGAGTTCGTATAGATTGCAAACTTAGCAGAGAAATTAAGTGAAGACTATATATTGAAGAGCTTCGGAAATTTCTGGGTATAGAGTGGCACTGACAGTCCATAAGCAGACGGAAGTGAAAGGACATGTATGAGACCTTTGTCCTGCAGTGGACTAGCAATGGCTGATGATGTTGATGATCATTATCATATACCCTTAATTATATAGAATTCATTTGGATTGTTTTCTATTAGTGATCCGTGTTTATAAGTGATATGACATTACTAATCTTTGAAAGGGCTTTGATTAGTTCGTTATGAAAATAAATAATTACACAACAATCATTTAGCTTTATCTATGTTTTAAGTAAGTTCTTAGGAGAAAAAGTTATTGTATATAATCAATTTTCCATCTGCTGTATATATATATATATATATATATACATATATATATGTATATATATATATATATATATATACATATATATATATATATATATATACATATATATATACATATATATATGTATATATATATATATATATATACATATATATATATATATATATATACACGCACACACACATATATATATAGATATATATATATATATATATATATTTAGATAAGCCATATATTTTTGATACATTAATGTCTGTGTATGTATATATATATATATATATATATACTTCTCGTCAATTATCTAAATATATACATACACTGTATATACAAAATTAGTTGAACAAACAACCATATCATTTAAATAGTTGTTGTGAAATGTTTCAAAATTTAAATCAAGATAATTTGGTAATAAAATATGTAAGATGCCCCCGAAAAGTTGAGTAATTGGACTCCGCTTCATTTGTTTATGAAGAAAATATCATAGAATAGAGGCCATCATAAGACTAATGAGAAGTTACCCAATTAGTGGAACTTCCAGTAAAGTTTATCCCTGGAAAAAAAAATGCCTCATTCAGCCTAACTTTACTCCGAGACCGTGAGGAGAGAAAATTGGGCTAATGCACCTGTTTTAAAGAGATTTTCATCGCGAATGTTTTTCTTTCGGCTGAATATTCGAGCGACAAATGTTCAAAGGTTAGGGAACATGAGACTCCTAAGAACATGGGGTGGAACTTTGTTAGAAAAATTGAGCTGTAACCGAATCTACCTTCTTTTGTTCTCATTGGCGTAAGGAGGGAAATTAGATCATCTCTCTCTCTCTCTCTCTCTCTCTCTCTCTCTCTCTCTCTCTTACTATATAATTTTTTTTTCTAGATTGGAAAAGAAACTGTTTTTTTTACAAAGTGAGAAAATCTTTATAATATTGTCTACATGCCGTATATTGAAATATCACCAATAGGAAGAGATGATGATGATGAACTAATTACATATATAAATGCATATATACACAAATGCACTGAGATAGACAAACTTATATGTATACATAATCGCAAAACTTACCCCCCAAAAAACACACACACACACACACACACATATATATATATATATATATACAGTATATATATATATATATATATACAGCATATATATGTATATATATACTATATATATGTATATTATATATACATATATATATATTTATATATATATATATATATATATATATATTGTAATATCACCAAGAGGAGATAGGTGAAAATTCTTTATTAATGTTAGTACTTTTTTTGGCCTAAAATGTAAAATTATCACCATAGAAATCACAAAACACCTGGCAGTGTATAATATCATAAAGATAGTCTTGCATTATCTGAAATCATATTCATCTAAAGACAAGAAAGAAAGTTATAGAAAAATAAAAAGAAATATGATAATAAAGTAATTAGGATAATATTCATCTTGCTAAGTAAACAGTATTTATACACATGATCAGGTTTTAGATTTATGTGAAGAATCACCAACCTGTTAAAGTTTGTTCTTACCATTACCATTAAGATTGGTTGAATACCTCTGCTTCCCAGATTTAATTAATTTGATTTCAGTAAATTATTAAACTGGACAGTTTAATTAAGGTCTGGATAATTTGTTTTCACAAGAGAAAGGGATAAAATACACACACACACACATATATATATATATATATATTTATATATATATATACATATATATATATATATATATATATGTATATGTATATATATATGTATATATATGTAAATTTATATATGTATATATATATATATATATGTGTGTATTTATATATATATATATATATATATAAATACACACACACACATATATATATATATATATATGTATATATATATATGCATATATATATATATATACAGAGAGAGAGAGAGAGAGAGAGAGAGAGAGAGAGATAAGAAAAAACTAAAATCTTTATATCATAAATGAAAAAAAAGAGTTTTAGTTCCATTATAAAATGTTAGAGTTCCATTCAAATATGAAGCTTTTGAATCCCCCGAAGAGTAAAAGAAGCATCCAAAGCAGAAACACGGGGTAAACTCCTTACCAGCAGGAATACCAACCGACCTCCGGCAGCAACTTTAATCCCCTTTTAATTAATCCTTTCATGTGAGATTACTCGTTCAGACTCCTTTGCTTTGTCCCTTATTTGACTCACTGATGAAATGGTTCTTTCCTGCGGAATGTATTTGATGCTGGGATCAATAATTAGAAACGTTTCCATTTGCTTGTTGAGAATGCAGTTTTATTTATGTATATATATATATATATATATATTTATTTATAAATTCATATATATATATAAATATATATATATATATATCTATATATATATATATATATATACATATATATATATATATAAATATATATATGTATATATATATATATATATATATTTATATATATATGAATTTATATATATATATATATATATATGTGTGTGTGTGTATATATATATATATATATATATATGTCTTATTTATAACTGTAATCGAACAGTTTAACATGTTTTTTCAAAAAGGCCCATAAAAGAAACACAGGAAATATGAATAAATCACACTATATTTCGGTCAATAAACATCGACCCTCTTCAGGATGTAAAGTACAAGTGAGGCTTACAGTGGAGAGTGACGGTTTATATATGAAAGCAAAAGGGTGTGTTCAATTGTTCTATAGTTGTTATAATTGCTGGAAGGATTAGCCAAATTTAATTACATCCAGGTGCGTGTTCTTATTGTTGAGCCGCTTGGAGGAAGTCTTGACCTCTGATGCATGTCTGGTGGCCGGTCTCCGTGGATTATCTTCTTAATGATAGGGTTGAGAAGAGTATTGTCCACTGTGTCAGCTTTCCATTGGCCCCCACATAGGTTCATTGTGTTTGATTGATTTATGATGGCTGATTCCAGGATTTTCCTTCTGTACGGACAGGTACTCTTAAAAAGCAAAGACGACTCACTCCAGTTAATCTGGTGCCCTAAATCCCTAAGGTGAATGAAAATCCCCGAGTTTTCATACCCATATCTAACAGATCTTTTGTGTTCGGATAATCTTTGAGATAGCGAACGGCCAGTTTGCCCAACGTACACTTTTTCACAATCCCTGCATGGTACTTTGTAAACGCCGGATTCTATCTCTCTTTTATTTTGATAAACATTAATAAGGGCGCTTCCTATGGTCTTTGGATATGAAAAAACAAAGGGGTTCTCAGTTTTGATATGATTTGTTATATTTTTAATACCTTCTATATATGGGAGTTTTATCTTATTTTTAAAATCTCTTTGGTTAGTAACATCATGATCTTTATAATATATCGTGTTGGCTTTGTTGATGGCCTTTTCTATGACATACGTCGGGTAGAATAGCTGGGCGAGTTGTTTACGGATGATTTCAAATTCTTTATTTAGGTAGGCTGGGGAACAGATTCTCAAACCTCTAAGAAATAGATTGCAAGCTACTCCAATTTTTACAGAAATGTCGTGATAACTAAAAAAATGAATGTAGGAAATAGAGAAAGTTGGTTTTCTATACACAGTAAAATTATACCCCGTCGATTCCCTTATAATTAGTATGTCCAAA
>NC_090746.1:120445694-120473194 GCF_036898095.1 Palaemon carinicauda | reverse complement strand
CGTTTAAAATGCTTTTAATGATTTTCTACTGTTAGAATGTGTAGATAGAGGATATATTCACAAAAGTATATAGTTTTTACATTCGTTTATCATAACTATGACTGATCAACAAGGGGATACAGTATGCAACTACAACGGAAAGAGAAAAGTACTTTTTCTTATTTGCATTTTGGCTGAGCATTAATGATACACACGCATCGAAAAAAAAGGAGGATTTAAAATGCTTTTAATGATTTTCTACTGTATATATATATATATATATATATATGCATATATATATACATATATATATACATATATATATATATATATATATGAATATATATATATATATATATATATATGAATATATATATATATATGAATATATATATATATGAATATATATATATATATATATATGTATATATATATATATGAATATATATATATATATATATATGTATTTATATATATATATGAATATGAATATATATATATATATATATATGTATTTATATATATATATATTCATATATATATATATATATATATAATGTATAAATAAATATATGCTGTATATATAAATGAGGATTTTTCAAAGAAAGTTCAAAATTGATTTTCAAAAATAAGTAAAACAGTCGGAATATCAGCAAACAAAAGGAAATAAAATTTTGACGTATTTAAGAAAGCGGAGATTATTCATTGATGTTTTCTAAACATCTATACCATAAATAGCAGAATTTGGTTTATACACTTTGGGAGCGGTTGGTGCCACAGTTTGTGCGAATTCTGGTGTTTCGCGCAAATTATTCAAGAGACATGGGAGATGGAGATCAAATTCGGCGAAGGATTGGTACGTTTTATTCTAGATAATTGGTTTATCTAAAATCCAGTTTATCAATTTCTTAATTTTTTAAATTCCTTTCTTTAACTCTGTATAGCAATGAGGGCAATTGTCCCCCCCCCCACCAAAATATATATATATATATATATATATATGTATATATATATATATATATTATATATATATATATATATATATATATTATATATATATATATATATATATATGTATATATATATATATATATATATGTATATATATATATATATATATATATATTATTTTGTAATCTCGCGTGTATCATTATTATTGATATTATAAGGTAAAATTAAGAGAATTTATTCAAGAATATCATATACTAGAATCCAGCTTATCAAAATTCCGGATCGTTTGTCGAACACTCAAGTTTAAATTCATCAGCTCTTTCCAGCTCTCAGCCTTCCAAAGAATAACCCTTCTCAATCCCGAGATATTTCGTTGACTTTTATCAAATCGGACCTGAAGTGAATCGGGTAATGGAGGAGACGAACGCTTTCTTGTTCGATAGTCACCCACCTGGAATTCTTGAGTCAAATCTTATCTAATATTAAGAGAATGTGTCTTCATCAATTTTTTTTTTTTTATTTTTTTTTTATTTTTATTTTTTTTTTGTTTTTTAAAGAAATATGCAATAATATAAAAAGGATTCATAGGATGAAATAGATAATTTTGATTGATAGTATTTTTTTTTTTTTTTTTTTTTTCTTTTTGAAATTTATAATATCGTGAAGATAATCAATATGATTGAAAAGAATTTTTTACTGATTAACTTTCCAGTTTTCATCTAAAATCTTATATTGGGAGCAATATTCTTATATATTTTGATTTATAATGTTAATTTTTTTTATTTATTTTTTTTTTTTATTTATAATATCGTGAATAGAATTCATATGATTAAAAAGAATTCTTTTACTGATTATCTTTTCAGTTTCCATATAAAATCTTATATTGGGAGCAATATTCTTATATATTATGATGTGTAAGTTTAATCTAGAAAATATCATCATGGTTCAAGTAATATACTACTCTTGAAAGAAAAAAACTTTAAATAGAAAAGCAGGACCATGAATTCCTTCTCTTTTGATAAACAGGAATTTTCTTATACTCTTACATATTACGGAGTGTATGTTTAATCTTGATAATATCATCATGGTTCAAGTTACATACTACTCTTGAAAGAAAAAAAATAAATATCAAAGCAGAACTATGAATTCCTTCTCTTTTGATAAACAGGAATTTTTTTAAACTCCACAGGAAAAGAAAGAGAATTATATTGACACAGGAACTGGAAAATTATTGCTTTATTCCTCAGGAACCCCAACTGCAGCATGTTAGCAGTCATAATGGCTTTAATTTCAAAATACAGTGTGTTTCACCCCAAAATAATTGCACTATTTAGACGGAGGGGAGCGAGAACTCTGCCGTTTAAAGATGAGACGGGTGAAGGGAATGCTAAAACTACCACGAAAACTTTTTCAGATTCGGGAAAAGGGAATATTTAGTCTATTCTTTCAGGCGAATATTCTAAATCGGAATATTTATACCTATACATATATATATATATATATATATATATATATATACATATATGGTATCCGGACAATTAATCGACAGGCAACATGAAGACAAGAACATTATTCAGTAGTAAAATTGTTAGACAGTGCAACTTTTGTAATATTGATATTCCTTATACTTAATTACTTATTCAATTTCTCTTATTTTACATTAGTTTTTTTCTGTTCTCTTTTTTTAACACTTCAGAATTAAACTCTTTAGAAGCTATCTCATAGTATGTCAGGACGGAAAGAGGAGGGAGAGAAAATTTATTCAAAAGATACTCCTATATCATGGACAAAACCAGGGAATAAAACATTCATTGGCGCTGCTCGAATACGAAAGTGTGCAATTTGAGTAATTAGCAGAAAACACAGTAAACAATTGTATCCACTAACGCCGGTTGAAAATAGTGCTTTGAAAATTCATGAAGAAATAAAGCTTCTATCTTCACAATGTTAAGATCTGTCTAGCTCGATAAGTGATAATGTAACATAATATTCCCTACAACATTGTTGACACTTACCATAATATGAATTTCCTAAACGCTTACTGGGGTGTAAAAGACCACTTGGTCCGGATGATGAACCATATATTACGCTATGACGTCATATTTTTTTACTAAATTAAAAAGATAAAGGTTCTATATTTGGTACAATGTAAAATTTGAAAGTTATAAAAAAAGAACTTAGTGATTTTGTTATGGAGAATTTATGGGTGCACCATTATACATTGAGAATTACGCATTTCATTTTCGTATTTGTGAAAATAAAACAGTACCACTACTTTATTGCGTAACAGACGACAAATCTGAAACAAATTACAATGTAATATTCACACTAATTAACGAAACAAGTATCTTGAATGTGTAATCAATTAAAATAGACTGTGAGAAAGCAGCTTTTAACAACATTAAAAAGAAATTCACTCATGTCTCTGCCATGGTTTAGACTAAGAGGTATATATACAGATTGCTACAGTCTCTGCTGACACGGTTTCGGCTAAGGGGTATAGGTTCGAATCCTTCCCCAGCCAGAAGCATTTATCAAAAGTGAATTTCCAGTAGATATACATTCCCAAAGCTAGAATTCGATATCAAAAGCCATTGTGGTTGATATGTAAAAACACACGCACGCACATACGCTCACACACAGGCACAGAAAGACAGACATACACATACATACTGTACACACACACACACACACACACACACACATATATATATATATATATATGGATAGATATGTTTATATATATATATATATATATATATATAATATATATATATATATATATATATATATATACAGTATATATATATGTGTGTGTGCGTGTGTGTGTATTGGGGTGAATCGAATTACTTGGTCCAGAGAACACATAACCAATGAAATTTACTTTTTCGACATCGAAAAACTCATCAACACTAGGTTAACCTCATTTCATACCATACTGGTGATCTCTATCTAATAAACATTTTCTGCATTACTTGGAATCAATCTTAACCCATTTGTTATAAAGAAGTTTTGCTCATTCTGTATTTAGCCATATCAAACATTCTCTCATCTTCTAAATGATTCACTTTAATCACAAACTTATCATACTCCTTCGATTCAGACTTTAGTATATCTAAGCTCAACAGAAATATTCAATATATGTTTTTTGCTATATAGATTAACCATGGTAATTAAAAGTTTGGTGACATCACTTTGTAGTGCCAATTTTAATCAGGTAAAATGAATAAACGTGTTGAACATATATGTAACACATTAGTTAAACATTTTGTTTCATATGATAGAACTGAATAAAGTAGCTCTACAAAAGCACATCATTTCAAAAAAAAAAAAAAAAAAAAAAAAAAAAAAAAAAACATTTTAGACTTTAATAGAAAAATCATCTTTTACCCAGAAGAGGGAATGCATTCCAGCATTTTATATCCATTGTACATTGTTTCTGCATATGATATATGGCTGATTTCTTTTATCAATCTCTCCTTTGAAATTTTTATACAGTATAAATCGATGTTTAAGAAAAAGATACCAAATTCCAAATGGATAAAGGAAATCCTATTTTCAAGGAGATTTCAAATGATTTATATTTACTGAGAACAATGAAGAAGGATGTTTCGATTTCATTACTTAACTGAGAAATGAATTCTTTTAAACCCCTACATATTTTCAGCTTCTGAAATATATAGTTAAATGTTAACAAAAGAGTTTTAGTTTAGGGATTTGGGTCATAGAATTAGTTTTGTGCTCAAAAGGCATATCAAAATAATAGCACAGAAAAAAAAAACTTTTATGCTGAGGACCTTGCTTTTAGATTTTTTCCCTTTTGCTAAAGTCCCTGAGTGTTGCTTTCTCCTGGCATTATTTTTTGGTTTTCCGATATGATCATACTATTTTAGGATACAATATATATATTTTGATTGATATATTGGAGAAACTTTTATAATTGTTTCAACTTTAACCTATTTCTATATGGGGTCGCCGTTATGAAGGAGTCGTCTCCATCGATTTCTGTTCTCTGCTTCGTATTTGTCAATTCCTGTCCATAGCAAATCTTTCCCTACACTATTACGCCACCTCTTTCTTGGTAATTATTATTTTTCATTGATTTACATATTGTTCAAATATAATGTCATTTTTTTTTTATCAAAAGCCTTTAATAAGGCTACAGTAATTGACTAGAGGTCAATCATTTTTCCTTTCCTCACCGGGCTATTTTTCCCTGTTGGAGCCATATAGCATCTTGCTTTTCCAACTAGGGTTGTAGCTTGGCTAGTAATAATAATAATAATAATAATATAATAATAATAATAATAATAATAATAATAATAATAATAATGGATCTTTAGTACAGCTGAACAAAAAGTTTTCACTTATCAACAGCTAATAGATCGTAAATTATTATCACTAAGCATTGCCTTACCAAATAAACGATATCAAAACTTTCATTCCTTCCCTGGGATTTCTGACCCTACTCTTACCTAAATATCCCCCTTTTTAATGACATTACTGGTCTCGCCAGAGCTAATTCTCAGTTCAATACGGATGTAGGGCAATTTTTCATTGCGTTCATTAACCAAAATTACTTCTTATTATTTTATTCTATCTAGAGATAAATCTTAAGATTTACATTAAACTAATTATCGTTATGAGTGTCAGGACACACTAACAATATGCTGTTAACTCGTTCGACTATTTTCATGAATGACAATAAGATAAATAAGATAATAATCTACTTGAGATAGACTAAATTATAGAAGGTATGTCATTATTATGATGATGATGATGGTGATGAAAATGCTGATGATCATCATTATTATTATTATTATTATTATTATTATTATTATTATTATTATTATTAGTAGTAGTAGTAGTAGTAGTAGTAGTAGTAGTAGTAGTAGTAGTAGTAGTAGTATTTCGGAAATAAATACTCTTTCAAGAAAGTTTTGCGGAAAATGATGACTACCTCTGTGACATTTATCTTATAATTGAGCTTCTCTATAGCTCGGATTTTTCTTTTTTCATCAGTTCTAAGTTCCACTAGTAACTGTGCTATGTTGGTCACCGGTAGGGGGATGATACCATCCCACTCATCCGGGAGCGAGTCTAGAGGGACGATTCGACTTTTCCTTTCAACACCCTGAACATGACATCAGCACCCTCCTGGAAATATGCACGAAGACAGCCCTTTAGCACCCACAGTGGGCACATGTAGGCTACGTGCAAAAGGTTGATGTTGCAATGGGCTTCCCTCTTGATGTCCTCTTCACCAGTTTCTACATGGGCGTCATCAAGGAGCGAGATCTAGTGCTTGCAGATAGCCATGAAATTTACGTTCCCTACATGGAGAATACCTTTATGAAAGCCTGCTCGTGTGAGCACATTGATAGACTTCATGGGACCTTTGAGAGTGCAGTTCCCTTAGATTAACGCTAGGACATCAAGACAAAGGCTACCTTCCCTACTTAGATGTTCTGATCTCGACTGCTGTTCGTGGATTACCTTGGTCCTTGTGACCAATGGCTACTCCAACAGGCAGGTCAACCCGGCGGTCAAACGTGCTACGGACAATTAGTATGAGTCTGGACCCAGCAGAGAAAGAGAGAGAGGACGAATTTGACACTCAACCTGTACTATGAAGACATTATGAACAAGTTGTGTCAACAAGACGAAAAAGCCTTAAAGGATATCAGTAAGAACAACGCAATGTCTGTTCAAGAGGACACTGGGATTGACCTGTCAATTTACTACAGGACCCCAAGGATACAATTCATCATTATGAAAAAAAAAAAAAAAAAAAAAAAACCGGACCCCTCCCATGCAGAACTTTTTAGATAATTCCAACGTTGTCTATTTTTCTTTTTTTTTATCTTTTATTATGAAATCGTACCAATGCCTAGTTCATTAACAAGGAACCATTAAGATGTAACAACTCCTGGTGTAAAACAAGAACATTAAACATGAGGACATCACCATGAATACCAAGATTACGGCCGTGCCCTGGACGACACACGAGATGTTCTTCCACACCTTCAGTCGTAGGTACATCACCCAATGCCTCGCCTACATCTACAATGACTACAGTGATTAACAGCCCGACAACTTGAGCGTTGGCTAATCAGCCCAGCACTAGGAACTCCATCCGTACTTACTTTGAGCCCACCTAACTCCGATGATTGTGAGTGTAGTAGCAGCCTGCCTATGTTGTTGTTGAAGATTGCCTGGCCCTTTTGGCCAGACACGGGCTCTTGCAATCTTGCAGCCCGTAGGTGTTTAGGTAGGACATATTGGGATAGGTAGTTGGGTGGGGGATATTCTGCAACATTTATTTTAGGATAATGGGATAAGTTTTAGGTTGTGATGGGTTATTTGAGAAGGGAGTAATTGACTGTGGGAAGGGGATGCCTTCCCATGAGCCCACTGGCTCCAGTCTTAGAGAGAAAGAATTATAGTAGCAAGTCCCGATAAGTAGGAGAGCTCGAGGAGTTGAAAAGTTGATATAGGTGAAGTAAAAAACTTCGTAGTGGTTTAAGCCTAAGTTGTGAGATAGAGGGATAGTGTGATGGATCCCCTCTCAGTGAGCGCCTTAGCCAATAGGAAAACTGCTCCTTCTCAGACTATAGTCCATTTCTTTTAGCGATGCATATTTGCACCGACTCTCAGCGGTGCCCTTTTAGCTCGGAAAAGTTTCCGGATCGCTGATTGGTTGGACAAGATAATTCTAACCAATCAGCGATCGGGAAACTTTTCCGAGCTAAAAGGGCACCGCCGCGAGTCGGTGCAAATATGCATCGCTAAAAGAAATGGACTATAGGAACGGCCTCTGCTCACAGATCACGACGACCAATCACCAACCAGCTCCCGATTTCACAATTCCACTAACTTTTATAAATAGAGCCATCACAATTCACAACCTAGTTCCCTCCACTTTTTGCCTGAAGATGAGAGGAGACATTCGGCCCCATCTCCCATTGTGTAGCAGTCAAACTCATATATATATATATATATATATATATATATATATTGGTTTTTAATAGTTTATTTTTCATGAATATTCTAGTAAAATTATAGAATTTTTTCTATGAATTTAGCTCTCCCCCTTAACGATGACTAACATAGTACTATTGTTATTATTAATGCTTTACATATCATACATAAATTCTTGAAAATGTCATAAAATTAGTCATAGAGAGAGAGAGAGAGAGAGAGAGAGAGAGAGAGAGAGAGAGAGAGAGAGATGCTTCATCTCTTCAAGGATTAATGTATAAAAAGTCACCGCTGCCATAAATTTTATGGTAATTTTTTTCGAACTTCCGAGATTAAAGTGTATTCAGGAACTTTCTTGCCTCCCCCCTCCCCCCACCTTAGTCGATCATGAAGGGAAGGCCTCCATGATGCGAATGTAAACTCTTTCGATAGGAAACCTCTCACCCATCTCAATTTTCCTGCCGTGGCCTCCCATAAACTTTACGATGTCCTAAAGGTTAAGAAAAATTGTAAGACTTAAATGCCTCTAAGGCTTTATGGCTATATTAGCTTGAAAGAGAAAGAAGTGGCGTGGTTTTCTTTAGGTATATAATTATTTCTTCGTCTTGATCATAAATGATTATATTGAGATGGAGATGTTTTGGGCATGCTCTTCGCACTCCCCAAGAGAGATTAGTTCACCAAACGATTAACTGGGCTCCAGAAGGCACTGGAACAGTTGGAAACCCAGGCCTATATGGCAGAGGACTATGAAGCATGAAGTAGAAGATGATGAATGGAGAAGTATTGAATTAAAATCTCAAAAAAAAAAAAAAAAAAAAATAACGGCTGGTGAAATCTAACGGAGGTCCTTTACATCAATAGGCGTAGGAGGAGATGATGATGATGATGATGATGATGATGATATAATCATTATTCTCATTTGAAAATTATGAAAACTATAAAAGATTTCTTTCATATGATGATGAAAAATATTACTCTAGAGTAGTTTATGAAGAAATAAGTATCCATTCGTGAATAGATAGATAATGAATACGTACTGAAAAAATATATTCCAAAGAATATAATCGGCATATTGCATATGTAGAGAAGGATACAAAATTATATTGATAGTATAGCCTTTAAAATAAATTCAGCACTTTATGACTCGTATAAAAAGAAATACAGATAACGATTCACATTATGGCGTAAGTAAAAAGCTCTGAATTTTAGATTTTTGCTAAAAAATCCTATGAGATGCGCTGAAGGAATTAATACAAATCAGAAAAAGAATTGAGAAAATATGACCAGAAGCTATTATCAAAAGGTTAATTCCTATTTTGGTGCTTGATTCCGAGTCAGACTGAATTCGACATTAAGAGATATTTATAGTTTAGAAGAATAAATTAAAATCAAAAGTGTTAGTGATTTATTATTATTTGTATGTGTGTATTTATGTGTGTAAGTGTGTTGCTGTTTATATACGTTTATATGTTTCATCATACCGCTTTTTGTTATTTCCAGGTAGTGACGTCAAAATGGTTCAGCCTCCAGTGTTCTTGAAAAGCCCCCATGAAGGATACTATAAACCAGGTAATATATGATCCTATAAATATTTTTCCCGTGTCCCACACAAGTGAAACCATTGAAATAATTTCCATTGCATAAAGAGGAGTCTTTTCTATCTAAGAAACTGCTGGTAGTCATGTTATTATTATTTGATTATTGGTTAGGACATATTTATAGCTAATCTTTTCTATCCAAGAGACTGCTGGTAATCATGTTATTATTATCAGATCATGGATTAGGAAATATTAATAGCTAATCTTTTCTACCCAAGAGACTGCTGGTAATCATGTTATTATCATGTGATTATGGATTAGGAAATATTTATAGCTAGTCTTTTCTATCCAATAGAAGGTGGTAATCATGTTATTATGTGATTATGGGTTAGGAAATATTTATAGCTAATCTTTTCTAGCCAAGAGACTGCTGATAATCATGTTATTATTATCAGATTATGGATTAGGAAATATTTATAGCTAATCTTTTCTATCCAAGAGACTGCTGGTAATCATGTTATTATTATCAGATTTTGGATTAGGAAATATTTATAACTAATCTTTTCTATCCAAAAAAACTGCTGGTAATCATGTTACTATTAAGTGATTATGGATTAGGAAATATTTATAGCTAATCTTTTCTATCCAAGAGACTGCTGGTAATCATGTTACTATTAAGTGATTATGGATTAGGAAATATTTATAGCTAATCTTATCTACCCAAGAGACTGCTGGTAATCATGTTACTATTAAGTGATCACGGATTAGGAAATATTTATAACTAATCTTTTCTATCCAAAAAACTGCTGGTAATCATGTTACTATTAAGTGATTATGGATTAGGAAATATTTATAACTAATCTTTTCTATCCAAAAAACTGCTGGTAATCATGTTACTATTAAGTGATTATGGATTAGGAAATATTTATAGCTAATCTTATCTACCCAAGAGACTGCTGGTAATCATGTTACTATTAAGTGATCACGGATTAGGAAATATTTATAGCTAATCTTTTCTATCCAAGAGACTGCTGGTAATCATGTTATTATCATGTGATTATGGATTAGGATATATTTATAGCTAATCTTTTCTATCCAAGAGACTGCTGGTAATCATGTTATTATTATTTGATTATGGATTAGGAGATAGTTATAGCTATTCTTTTCTATACAAGAGACTGCTAGTAATCATCACATTATGGATTAGGAAATATTTATAGCTAATCTTCTCTATCCAAGAGATAGAAAATATTTATAGCTAATCTTTTCTACCCAAGAGACTGCTAGTAATCATGTTAATATTATGTGATTTTAGGTTAGTAAATATTTACAGCTAATCTTAGAAGAAACGGTATATGAAGTAGGTCACATAATACAAAGTAAGCTACCTCGAAACCTTCTACCAGTTTTACTGATCTCCTTATGAATATTGGGCTTATCCGATCATTCCTCTCTTCCTGGGCATTTGCAAGTCGAGGCAAGAGCGATCTCTATGCAAGTCTGCCATAAAATTTAAAATCCGATGATCTCTTCTAATGGGAATTATGAAAAACTTTTCACTTCGAGTCTTATGACACCGTAAAGTTTACGAGCGGGAACTTTTGAGAGAATGAAGATGGGGAGATTAGAGTGAAGCTTTTTTTTCTTCTTCTTTTTTAACATTCAGATTTCATTAAGGTTTAGTCAATCGAGGTCTTCATTGAAATAAAGGCAGACTATAAGTTGTTTCCATTCATCGAAATACAGAAAATGGGTTTCGCTTGATATGTATATATAATTTTTATTGGATACTTAATATAAACGCCATTTGATATTATGTTTGATATTATGAACTTTGTCTTATATAAATTTAAGATATAAAAAATGATAGAACATAATAGAAAATAGATAATACATGTCTTATATACAATTGCATTATACACATATATATATTACATATATATATATATATATATATATATATATATATATATATATATATATATATATATATATATATATATACATATATACTATATATATATATATATATATATATATATATATATATATATATATGTGTGTGTGTGTGTGTGTGTGTGTGTCTCAGTACATAAGTAAACAGAAAATACTCATATATTTGAGATTACAAAGAATTTCTAATGTAATCTCTCTCTCTCTCTCTCTCTCTCTCTCTCTCTCTCTCTCTCTCTCTCTCTAGAGAGAGAGAGATTTCAATATTCATATAAGCCATTTCGCTCTGCCTCGGGATCAGACGACCGAAGTGAAATCAATTTGATGAGAATGGTTTCTTGTCGGACAAAGATCTGAGCCCGGACAACTTTATCATTAGACCACAAAGAAGGATTCATGGCAAGGTACACAGTTAATATTATTATTATTACTATCCAAGCTACAACCCTAGTTGGAAAAGCAAGATGCTATAAGCCCAAGGGCCCCAATAGGGAAAAATAGCCCAGTGATGAAAGGAAATAAATAAATGAAGAGAACAAATTAACAATAAATCATTCTAAAAATGGCAACAACGTCAAAACAGATATGTCCTATATAAACTATTAACAACGTCAAAAACAAATATGTCATATATAAACTATAAAAAGACTCATGTCCGCCTGGTCAACAAAAAAGCATTTGCTCCAGCTTTGAACTTTGAACTTTCTTTCCGTAAAAAACGGTAAAAATCCTGGAACGAAATGTTGCCAGGCATTTATTGTTTTAAAAACGGATATATTGATGTAAAGGAATGATATTACGGTCACCAACTCGTAAAATATAATAACAAAGTTAAGAATTACGGTCGCCTGTATTTACGGAAATACTGCTGAGGACAGTATAATATTACGGATAATTTCTGATCAGAATTTTTTTTTTTTTTTTTTTTTTCAGCATTTATGGTGAAGAAGGATACCACGAGAGATATACTAGGAAACCACTTTCTCCCATTCATTAGTGGAGCAGCCGATTGTAGTTAGGAAAGGGGAAGGGTTTGGAAAAGGTTGAATATGTGTGCACGTGTTTCTGTGTTTGTGTATATATGCGTGTCTACATCTGTCAGTGTGTGCATATCTATCAAAATATTTAGACGTCATATTTGATTGTTCGGGTCCTCTGGTATTACTATATTTATCCTGAGAGAGAGAGAGAGAGAGAGAGAGAGAGAGAGAGAGAGAGAGAGAGAGAGAGAGAGAGAATTAGGATTAATGTCCAATATAAAAAAAATATGCTTATTGACATATATCAAATACACGTACTGAGTTAGTTCAATTATTACCAAGAAATTTTTTCTTGATAGAATAGCATATTTTTTTTTTCTTTCTACATTACCTTCACTGGTTTTTTTTTTTACATGAAATAAAATTAGTTGACTTGGATAGGTGAACACTGAATTGTTTTCTTAATGCTGGAGAATCTCTGTTAATATTTTTTATAGGAAAAAGCTTTACCGCAAAAATCTATTAGACGTCACTTTAAAAGCTTTTCCTAAGACATTAAGCTCCAAGAGGAATCCTTATCTCCTCCAAGGAAAATAAAAACTGTTCCCCTGAATCACCACGAGCAACTTACTCCTGATAAAGTACATCGTTATATATCCTTGTTTATTTTTGAGGAATTATATAACGAGTTGGGTTATAACGTATAAAATACTTCATAAGAAGAGACTTTTATAGCCGCATAAAATACGTAGCATGCAGTGCTTATGAAGGCTGCAGAGATGATATCAAGAAATATTCATAATTTCTTTATCATTAACGCCACGTATCAATATTGTTTGAATTGAAGGAACTAGATTTTATTAAATTTTCGCAATTATTTTATGTGGTCATTGTAATATTGCCAAACCTTCTCCATATAGGTTTTGTTGTAAAATTTATCCTGGCTATCAAAACAAATACCCTGCCAGCTTCTCTTTGATAGTATTTCCTTATCTGCTTCACCATTTAAAAAAAAAAATCATATGATAAACCTTCATAGATATACTAACAAGTCATTTACACGGAAGCCTAGCTATCTTTTCTCAATGGATAATAATTCAACTCTAACCTGAAAATTTCGTATAACAACACCAATAACAACAAATGCAGCTGTTTTTAATCCAATGCAGGAAAAGGCTGGATATGCTGGAAACTTAATCTCTAAAGGAAAAAGAGTTTAATTATAATTTTATTACTTTCAACTTTTTTGCGACTCTGAATATAAGGAATTTCGTAAGACAATTTGTTCATTGTAGCAATTATTTAACACTGGGATATCCGTTATAGCCATATGAAATAAAATAAATGTTGCCATATTTCTTATATATGAGGGTTAGCTCGGATTCCTACTAAATGTTTCGGGAGAGTGAGAGATATTTAATTTTAGTACGTCATAATATTCTAAGTTGCAAAAAAAGGTTTATAAAACTCGACATTTTCAAGGACTAACGCCTTCTCACGACAAGGCCTTGGGTTCTGCCCAGCAACTACTGCTCTTCTATCATAGTAAGGCTCTTTTCTCTACATAGAAGAATGGAAGGGCATATGCCTCCACCAGGTCACTCCTTGTTTATCATTTGGCTTAGCTACAGGCGAAAAAAATATGACGCAAACATCAAGCGTGACAAACATGGTCTGCCTCTACAGCAATTGCCACCTCTCTCTCTCTCTCTCTCTCTCTCTCTCTCTCTCTCTCTCTCTCTCTCTCTCTCTCTCTCTCTCTCTCTCTCTCATGTAAACAGAATGCCAGGTTGTGTTAAGTACACAACATTGGAAAAAAGAAATATATGTGGTAAACTTCCTTTTACACAAATTCATCCACCATTGAGGGTAAAATTTTTTTTTAATTACCTTATATTAAATGAAAAATATATACATGAAAAAACATGCACGAATTATGTAAGATATGGTTGCCACCTAGAGAAAATCTACATGGTAATCTTTAGTGAATGTTATTATTCAATGCAACATCTATTACTATAATCTTTCAAACTTTATAACATTTAAAACACTTTTTCCTAAGAGAACAAAATGATGTAAAATTCATCATGCTAAAACTTGTTAAGTTAATGCAATTCACTACATAATATTTTAACTATAAAGAATAAGAATAGAATGATTGACTAACTTGTTAATATATTAGTTAAAAGAGAAAAAGAACAAAATATTAGTCAACTTAATTTCCATTTAGTGAAATAGTTCACTGCATAATACACTATTAAATTGACTGCAGTAAAAAAAAGATAACAACAGCAAATAGCTGGTAGTACTTTTATGCTACACTTCTTAGTAAAAGAGACAAAAAAAATCGATTTTACTGTCTCTTGTGTATTGTGAGCACAGAACTTCCCCGTGGATCCACTACGCTGTACAAATCAACAATATGGCTTGCAGACGCAAATATGCTCAGTACTTCACAAACTCCTCTCTCGGCTTAGTCAATTAAAAAAAAACACCCTTACATGGGACTTATTTTTATCTTTTTTCCTCTCTTCTTATAGTTACTCGACTTACTTCTTTTACTCCTGCTGTCCTTTCGATATAATCTATGATCCTTTGTATATCAGCAACCCTACGCTGAAGTTTAGAGCAACGTTTCAGTAGAGTTATAATTTCTCTTGACTCAAAAATCAAAATCATCACAGACACTAAACTCCACTTCAACTTTGTAAGAGTAGTGTGTAAGTTGATATGAGAGATTAGTATTGCTGAAATATCAGAATTATCTAAATTTAAATGTTACAAATTTAAATGCAATAATAAGTAATGAAACACACTCTCTCTCTCTCTCTCTCTCTCTCTCTCTCTCTCTCTCTCTCTCTCTCTCTCTCTCTCTCTCTCTCTCTCTCTCTTTTTTTTATATAGAACTCGAGGTCATTATATACTGTCACATGGTAAATTATAAGAATCTTTTGTCCTGGCAACTTGATATCTTCACCTCATATCGAAAGTTTTGATGTAATATCAAGAAGGGTTATGTCTGGTTTTACTCATCTAATGGAAATATGTTATTCACAGATAAATTTAACCCGTATCTCCTTAGCGATGGAGATCACTTGCTGATGTCTACATTTACGATTTTTTTCTCGAAATGATGTTGAAAACCAAACTCACTTCGCCTCTGGCTTTTCCAAGGACATTAGAATATACAATCATGAGAAAGAAGAGCAATATAATGCGGGTATGGGATGACAAATAATTAAGTCATGCTCTTTACAATAACTTAAACCAGGTATGGGAACAGAGAAGTTCTTGTCTTTTATTCATAGCAATAAAAAGAAAATGAGTCTTTTTCTCGTAACAAAGTCTCCAACTCCTCATTGCGTCCGCATAGATTTTACGATATATAAATGATCTTGCAAATCTTATATTACTATTTCTGATAAAAAAAAAAAAAAAAAAAAAAAAAGTGCTCCCATTTCTTGACTATTACTTTGGACATAGGATAATATTGATGTAAGTTCTCTCTGTAAGAGCCATGAGCAACAGCGTGGTTTCACAAAATCTTTTTAAGATATGAGGGAAATCTGGAGGTTTAAAAAATAAGGAAGACATTTCTCCCGTTATCTTGACACAATGAATTTGATTAATTCGATTATCTAGTTCCTGTGTAAGTTCATCAGCAATGAAAGTTAAGTAATTGGTGCTTTTAAGGCAAGCAATGACATGACTAATGGTTTGTAAAGATTTTTGCCAAGTGATTATTTTTTCTTCAACTAATTTCAATGCATTTTACGTCTGACTTTTTAATACGAGTAATTCTGCTGATATGTTGTTCGGTTACTTTAATATGTGACAAAGCTTAATTTATTCATAATTAAACATTATACGCATTAGTTCAAAATTTTTCCTCAAGCTCAGATAAGTCGCCATGTCACTAACCCTAGGAAGCCTCCCGCAATATTACTTAACCAACCTATGCCTCTCATTCTACGTTCTCTTTTTTTTTTTTTTTTTTTATATATATATAAATGCTTGCAATGGGGTTATGGAAATACTACGAGATATGTTCACCTTCGCTAAGGTGACTTGGAATTTGAACATGGTGTAATTCTGGTCTATCATGGCCAAATGTATGCTGGTTCTTTTCACATTTTCATAAATTGAATTAACTCCATTTCGCAATAAGTCAATGTCGCACTCCAAGAAATCAGTTTAATGGGGCCTCAAGCCAACGCCATTTCGAATAAATGTCCGTAAATCACCTTAAGTCACAGTAAGGCAATACAATAAAAGGCGAAACTGATATTCCCCATTGTCTTCACTTGATAGATACCTCTGTCAGTTTTTCTTCAACCTATCATTATAAGGCATAATCCTCTTTCTTTTTTTCTAATTTGACCTCTCTCTCTCTCTCTCTCTCTCTCTCTCTCTCTCTCTCTCTCTCTCTCTCTCTCTCTCTCTCTCTCTCTCTCTGAGTTAAATTAACCCCTTTTTATATAATTGAAAAACTAGAATGCAGAATTAATTTTTTTTTCTCTCTCTCTCTCTCTCTCTCTCTCTCTCTCTCTCTCTCTCTCTCTCTCTCTCTCTCTCTCTCTCTCTGAGTTAAATTAACCCCTTTTTATTAATTGAAAAACTAGAATCCAGAATTAATTTCTCTCTCTCTCTCTCTCTCTCTCTCTCTCTCTCTCTCTCTCTCTCTCTCTCTCTCTCTCTCTCTCTCTCTCTCTGACTTAAATTAAACCCTTTTTATTAATTGAAAAACTAGAATGCAGAATTAATTTATCTCTCTCTCTCTCTCTCTCTCTCTCTCTCTCTCTCTCTCTCTCTCTCTCTCTCTGAGTTAAATTAATCCCTTTTTAATAATTGAAAAACTAGAATGCAGAATTAATCTCTCTCTCTCTCTCTCTCTCTCTCTCTCTCTCTCTCCTCTCTCTCTCTCTCTCTCTCTCTGAGTTAAATTAATCCCTTTTTAATAATTGAAAAACTAGAATGCAGAATTAATCTCTCTCTCTCTCTCTCTCTCTCTCTCTCTCTCTCTCTCTCTCTCTCTCTCTCTCTCTCTCTCAGAGTTAAATTAACCCCTTTTTATTAATTAAAAAACTAGAATGCAGAATTAATTTCGCTCTCTCTCTCTCTCTCTCTCTCTCTCTCTCTCTCTCTCTCTCTCTCTCTGAGTTAAATTAACCCCTTTTTATTAATTAAAAAAACTAGAATGCAGAATTAATTTCTCTCTCTCTCTCTCTCTCTCTCTCTCTCTCTCTCTCTCTCTCTCTCTCTCTCTCTCTCTCTCTCTCTCTCTCTCTCCTACCAGTTCATCATCGTCCAAATCGTTAGATTCAGCTACAGAGTACGATTGACAAACATTCTGATTGTGTATTTCACTCAGCATATTCTCCGGAACCTCCTTCACAACACTTGCATACACTTCGTACACATTCCTATGAATAATACTCTTTATGGTAACTCGATCTTGATTAATCCGAATAACTCTAAACGGCCCAATAAAAGCAGACTGTAATTTATTATCTTCGCAATCGCTTGATATATACAAATTCCCATATTTGAATTTCATGAGGACGCGTCATGAAATGATTATAATGTCGAATGACCTTATCTTTATTTAAGAATCTATCTGTAACTGCAAATGTGCATTTCGAAAATTATCTACATCGTATATTGGAAATCGTTCACGCTTTGTGAAAACAACATAAGGCAAATATGAATCTTGTCCAAAGACTAAAAAATTATATTCGTCTAAAATGTTTCTATTTGTATGCACTGTTTAATGTAAACTTTGTGGTACTCAGCATATCAGGCCAGCTGTTTGGGTTACCCATCAGCAAAAATATCAACAGGCTGACGAGGTTTTTATTCTTTGATGTCTCTAATCCATTCGAACTCGGCCGATATGATAGAATAGGTAAACATTTATTATTAAATAGATGGGTTATGTTTCCAATAACAGGGGCGTAGGAGCATTTTACAAGTTGGGGGTTAGGGATAAGTTTGAAATAGCTCTGATGGTAGGAGGTATGATGGGTTGTGATTTCAAGACTAAAAACAGATTCCTGAATTCGAGAGGTATGTATACAGTAGACTTAAATTGAGCTTATTGCTCTCTTGATAGCGCGATTGGTAAAGTCGTTCATGTAGACATTGTTTCGGTTTAGGGCATAAGTTCGAATCAATTCTCAACCAGAGGTATTTACCACGAAGGAATTTCTTGTGGGTTGAATTCGATATTAAATACTATTAAAGGTTCAAAGTCCGCTCATGAATGACAGAGGCAAGGGACAATGATATTGCCCTATCAAGCTGGACAATGCCAAGGAGACTGACCATATATACATATGACCAGAGCCCAAGCCCACTCTCCACCCAAGCTAGGATCAAGGAGGGACAGGCAATGACGGCTATGACTCAGCAGATAGACCTATAGGCTCTCCAAAACCCAACTATCCTTCGCTCACAAGAATAGTCTGGCCTATTCTTTACATATTCTCGTCTTTCCTCATACATCTGACAACAATGAGATACTTAACACTTCTTCACCAAGGGGTTAATTTACTGCACTGCAATTTGTTCAGTGTACTTTCCTCTTGGTAAGGGTAGAAGAGACTCTTTAGCTATGGTAAGCAGCTCTTCTAGGAGATGGACACTCCAAAATTAAACCATTGTCCTCTAGTCTTGGGTAGTGCCATAGCCTCTGTACCATGGTCTTCCACTGTCTTGGGTTAGAGTTCTCTTGCTTGAGGGTACACTCGGGCACACTATTCTATCTTATTTTTTTTTCTTCCTCTTGTTTTTTTGAAATGGTGTGTTGGGCAGGCTTAATAGAAGGGCCATGGATGCCTGGTGGTTTATCAAGAGGTTGTCTTTTCCTTTTTCTGATTTTTTCTTCTCAAAACCATCCTTACTGTCCTCCCTTCAGTTGAAGTGGCTATCCTGGAGGGTATTTAGCCTTGCATGGTGTATCGGCTCCTCCATGTTGACCAGTTTTTCCGACGTTTTACTATAGTCTATGGATATCATCAATCACTTTTATTATTATTCTGTACATATTGTTTTTGTTTTAATTCTTGTTAATCTAGTTTTTAAGTATGATGTCTCTTTTTTATTTCTATTAATTCTTATGCTGTCTGGAGACATTGAGCAAAATCCGGGACCAGTACGTCCTAGATTTCGTCAATGTCGTCTTCTGTATTGCAATATTCGTGGTCTTCATGCAAATATCCGAGACCTTACAGTTGCGTCCAGACAGTATGATATTCTTTTGTGCTCAGAAACTTTGGTTTCTAATATGAGGCACTCATCTGAGCTCCTTATAACTGGTTTTAAGAAGCCAATAATGCTGAAACGTGATTCCATTCCTAGGGCCAGGGGAATGGCGGTGTATATTAGGACCGAGTACCCTGCTTCTCATAAGTCCTGCTATCAATGTGGATGTCATGAGATTCAGGTAATAAAAGTTTGTGGCAGGCATAACAACTTTTATTTGTGTTCAATCTACCGGAATCCAGACATGGATGATTCTATCTTTGATTGTCTTCTTACCATTATGGCTAAGATACAAGAAGATGATAGAAAGGCTTCGTTTGTCTTTGTTGGTGATTTTAATGCTCACCATAGGGAGTGGTTGAGTTCTATCTCTCCTACCGATCGCCATGGCTTAAGAGCTTTAGACTTTGCCTCAGAATCAGGCTGTGAGCAAATCATAAATGAAGCTACTCACAGGTCTGGTAATTGCTTGAACCTCGTATACACTGACTCCCCTGGCGTTATAACTAGTAAGGTTGGTTCTCCAGTCGGGACTTCTGATCATGCCTTGATTTCATTATTAGTGAAGACTGAGCAGCCTGTCCCTGATATATCATATTCTTGTAAAATTTATATGAAATCCCAAGCAGACTGGAATGGGATTTTGCATGATCTTTTGTGCTTGAATTGGTCACAATTATATAATAGTGTAGATCCTGTTGTCCCTTTGAATGAGAATCTAGTCAACATAATTGATAGGCGTATCCCTTCTCGTGTGCTAAGGTACCGAATGAAGGACAAACCGTGGTTCAATGATGATTGTAGACGTGCTTATTTGGAGAAGCAGGAGGCCTATCACCTTTGGAAGGGTAACAGATCAGATTTGACCTGGAACAACTATACTCAGCTTCGAGCTTTTGCTCAGAGAGTTTATGCCTCAACTGAAAAGGAGTACAATTTAATCATAAAAGAAACCCTCTCTGGTACAACTCAGGAACATAAATGGTGGTCTACCCTTAAATCTGCACTCTTTGGTGTAGATGCAACAGTTCCTCCTTTACTTAAACCAGATGGCTCAGTCACTCACTGTCCAAAGGAAAAGGCAACCCTTTTGGCTGATGTTTTTGACAGTAAACAGAGTAATGAAAAACTTGAACTTCCTCATTCCTGTTTTCCTGAGGCTAAACTAACTAGTTTAGCTTTTCGATCTCGTGAGATTAAAGCTCTGTTGATGGACCTTGATGCTTATGGAGGTGTAGACCCTAATGGTATTTTTCCTTTGTTTTTTATAAAGACAGCAGATTTCTTAGCTCCAAAGTTATCTGTTATTTTACGCAAGTTAGCAAGAAGAGGAGCTTTTAGCACTTGTTGGAGAATTGGTAATGTTACTCCTCTATGTAAATGTGTTTGTGGTAGCTCAAGTCCCACTGATTACCGCCCAATTTCCATAACTCCCATATTATCTAAAGTTTTTGAACGTCTTCTGGCAAAACGTCTTAATAGGTTTGCTGAAGGTAATCATCTATTCCCTAGTTTGCAATTTGGTTTTCGGAAAGGCCTTGGAGCATGTGATGCCCTTCTTACAATCTCCAATGCAGTGCAGAAATCCCTTGATTGTGGTCGGGAAGTTCGTATGATTGGCCTTGATTTTAGTGCTGCCTTTGACCGTGTTAATCATGAGGCCCTTGTTTTCAAACTGAAACAGTTGGGAGTGGGTGGGTCGTTTCTTAGCATTATTATTGATTTTTTAAGTAGTAGATCTCAAAGAGTTGTTGTTGATGGGCACCATAGTGAGTATAGGAATGTGATATCCGGTGTTCCACAGGGTAGTGTTCTTGGCCCATTACTTTTCATACTATATACACATGACATGTGGTTTGGCCTAGAAAATAAGCTTGTTGCATATGCAGATGATGCTACTCTCTTTGCATCAATTCCATCCCCTGAATGTAGATCTGGGGTTGGTGAATCCCTTAATAGAGATTTAGCTAAAATTAGTGCATGGTGCAAATTATGGGGTATGAAGTTGAATCCTAACAAAACTCAAAGTATGATTGTAAGTAGGTCAAGGACGGTGGCTCCTCAACATCCGGATCTCAGTATTGATAATGTTTCTTTAAATTTGTATGACTCTTTCAAAATTTTAGGCGTGATTCTTGACAGCAAATTTACTTTTGAGAAACATATAAGGTCTGTGTCTTCTTCAATTGCACAAAAAATTGGCTTATTGAGAAAGTCTTTTAAGATATTCGGTGATCAATCTATTCTGAAGAAGTGTTTTAATTCTTTCATTCTACCTTGTTTTGAGTATTGTTCTCCTGTCTGGTCTTCAGCTGCTGATTCTCATCTTAATTTGTTGGACAGAAACTTACGGTCTATTAAATTTCTTATTCCTGATCTAGATATTAATCTCTGGCACCGTCGATCAATTAGTTCATTATGCATGTTGCATAAGATTTTTCATAACTCTGACCATCCTTTACATTCAGATCTCCCTGGACAATTCTATCCTGTTCGTAATACTAGGCAGGCAGTTAATTCTAATAGCCAGGCCTTCTCCATCATGAGACTCAATACTACGCAGTACTCTAGAAGTTTTATTCCAGCTGTTACCAAGTTGTGGAATGATCTTCCTAATCGGGTAGTTGAATCAGTAGAACTTCAGAAGTTCAAAGTTGGAGCAAATGCTTTTTTGTTGACCAGACGGACATGAGTCTTTTTATAGTTTATATATGACATTTTTGTTGTTGACGTTGTTAATAGTTTATATATGATATATCTCTTTTGACATTACTTTTTTAAGAATGATTTATTGTTAATTTGTTCTCTTCAGTTATTTATTTCCTTATTTCCTTTCCTCACTGGGCTATTTTTCCCTATTGGAGCCCCTGGGCTTATAGCATCTTGCTTTTCCAATTAGGGTTGTAGCTTGGATAGTAATAATAATAATAATAATAATAATGGTAATGACGCAGCCACTAAAGAAACTATCGATTTTGAGCAAGACTAGAACCTTAGTCTGGCTTTCACCAGTCAAGGACGTTACGGCATCGATCACCAAAACCCAATTATTGTGGTTGATAATTGCATTGATTAAAATCACTAGTCAATGATACAAACTCATCATAAATACACGTGTTACAAATTCAACAATCAGCTATCATGATGGAGATGGTTTGATTCAAAGACTAAAAACAAATCTCTGAATTCGACAGGCATATGTACTTGGAATTGAAACGGACTTACTGTATATTTCTCTTGATAGATCGCTTGGTAAAGTCCTTCATGCAGGTATTGTTTCGGCTCAGGGCATAGGTTCGAATTCTTGCCCAATCAGAAGCATTTATCATAGATGATCTTCCATTGAATATACATTCTCAAAGGTAGAATTCAATATCAAATGCCTTTGTGGCTGATATTTATTTTGATTAAAATCACGAGTATTATCGATACATATTCATGATAAATGACCACGTGTTGTAAACTCAATAATCACCTATCTTAGCGGAGATGGGCTGACTTCGATTGTAAAACCAATTCCTGAATTCGACAGGTATAAGTACAGTGAATTTGAAATGGACTTATATTTCTCTTGATAGATCGATTGGTAAAGTCGTCAGTGCAGGCATTGTTTCGGCTCAGGGCATGGGTTCGAATCCTTTACCAGCCGAAATTATTTATCACAAATGAACTTACAGTGGCTATACATTTCTAAAAATAAAAATCGATACCAATTTATTAAATGCCCTTGTGGTTGATATCTACATTGATTACAATCACGAGTGTTAGTGATATATATATATATATATATATATATATATATATATATATATATATATATATATATATATATATGTATATATATATATATATATATGTATATGTATATAATATATATATATATATATATATATATATATATATGCATATATATATATATATATATATATATATATATATATATATATATATATATATGTGTGTGTGTGTGTGTGTGTGTGTGTGTGTGTATATATATATACACACATATATATATATATATATATATATATATATATATATATATATATATATATATATATATATAATAAGTTACAAATACCCTTTAATATCGAATACGTTCTGACCTTGGATCTCAAAAGCTTAGGGAAATTTCTTGAATGGTAAATATTTCTGGCCGGATAAAGTCTCGAACCTACGACTCTTAGATAGTGATATACAGTAAATTTGACTGTTTAGACCAACCTAACCTTGATACCTTTTCGATTGATCATAGTGTATTTGTAACTCATGTGAAAAATCTTTATAATACTTTGAAATAAACTGGATCAACCTTTCTTAACATCCAACAACCTGTCATCTTTGTTAACTTTTATATTGAAAAAAAAAAATCAACTTTTCTTCGGAATTGTTTGAAATGATTTAAACTTACATTGAAATTGTTACAGAAGAAACCCTTCTGTTGAAACCAACTTTTGTATAGAGAAAAATTTTATTTACATTTTCATTAATTCCGGACACATTATAATTATATGTGCTTTCATTTGCGTCTTTCCAAACTATCATCTTCAACTCTATTTCCAGCGTAAAATTCCTTAAAAGTATCACGATCAATATTCGTACAAATATAATTAATGTTGACAAATAATTGCCATTTATATTTAATAGGTTGATGCAACATATACATTTCACCTCTACACACACACACACACACACACACACATATATATATATATATATATATATATATATATATATATATATATATATATATATATATATATATATATATATATATATACATATATATGTATATATACGTGTGCGTATGTATATATATATATATATATATATATATATATATATATATATATATATATATATATATATATATATATATATATGTGTGTGTGTGTGTGTGTGTGTGTGTGTGTGTATGTAATTTCTTTCATCTTTTTATTAAAAAGTTAAATTAAATATTCTTTACAATCACAATATTTACAGTATAATTACATTTAATTGCATTTTTCTATAAACAAATCCATCTAGTTTAACAATTTACATCACACATCTTGATTTTAATTTTTAGTTATTCAAAAACAATAATTTATATATTAATGAATTCTTTCAACCTACATTAAACCAAGAAACAGCTATACTAACATAAAAAATTGACTAAGGAAAGGATTTTAAGGTTCATTTTCATAACTGATTTACACTGTGGGAAGCCCTTATTAACAAACTCAAATTCTCAGGTGAATGACGTAACACAGTCAGGCGTTGGCGAAGCCACAGAAATGTGACAATTTTCATTTACATAATTCGATTTTTGTATGTTGATTACGCTGATTATAATAACATCAAATTACACTATAACCATACACCTTATGGCATATAACTATTACTCCTCAAATGATTTGAATCTGTAATGAATAATGATATTCTCCATTCAAGGAAATTCCGTTTGGCAGCGCTGACCAAAACTCCTCCCATCAACATCAACTATGCTGATGATTGTTAACTTAGTCACGTGTAAAGGGAAATGACTTGCCATTCATGTGTTCAGATGATGAAACGAATTACTAAACACTTTTGTAAGTAAACTCAGGTTGCTTCCGATAGCCTATATGAATTTCACACGATTTTCTGATAAAAATATCCATTCCTAATAAGGAAATGATCGTTGGACAATTCACCAACTACCAATTTTCTAGCCTCTGCCTTCCTACCATACTTTTTTGACACACGTGTTCGTCAAATAATACATTATATTAGTTTGGACAAGGTACCTCTGATGCCATCTATTGTCGGTAAAGTAAAACTCATTACGTTGTGATGGAGGGAGGGAGTTATTATGGCTTTCGAATGTAATAATATTGCTATTCTATGTAGTTTTTACAAATAATACGTGTAATACCATTAAACATATTATTCATATTTTGATTTCTTAAAAAGCTATCTGAAATTAGATGGAATTACTATATAATTACCGTATTGTCTTACTGAATTCAGTACATGTGACACAATTTAGCGACCCCCTTGACCCCCCAATTGTAATTGAAGTAACGATTGTTTACTGGGGAAATATTTCTGTGACATTCATTGTGAAATTTGTAGTTTCCTAAGAATTAGGTTACGGGCAGACAACAAGGAACATCAAGTTCCCGTACGTATGTTTAATAGTAATTTTGTGCCCAAATAGCAACAGAAATGAAGTAATAAAAATATAATGAGTGGATGATGGGGGGATAATTAACCATTTGGTACTCTGCTGCCAAGGCCATCTATTGGCCATGAAAATAAACAATGTGGAGAGCTCTATAATCCTTGCATTCTGGAACCTTCCATGACGTCATTTTGGTTCATAAAATAGCCAAAAAAACTAGCCTACTTAATTGGAGCTAAATATCATTTTTACCTGCCACACATAAGGTAGAAAACATAAATATGAATATATCACCATTTTCGAATTAGATAGAATCATTTACATGAATAGAAATAGGGACGTGCACTACCATCTTTTGCCAAGAAGTAAAAACATTCAAATTTTACTAGATAGAATCATTTACATGAATAGAAATAGGGACGTGTAATACCATTTTTTGCCAAGAAGTAAAAACATTCAAATTTCATTCAATTATAGAGAAGTGTGTGATTACTAAAACATACTTTCATGACAGTTGTTTTTCAGTTAATGCATTAAAATTTCATAATTACAATAATACTATCTTAACTCATATTCCAAGTTATGTTATATATATATGTAAAGCATAGATAAAATATATCACAAAAATATATAGAGCAACTCCTAATATTCTGAAAGCAACTAGTTGGAACTAAGCAATAGAATTAAAAAATCACAAATTTACCCAATTTATATTCATGTGCGAATAAAATACGTTGCTACTTAATCTAAAGGCCTATTATAGATATCAATTCTCTTGCACATGTACACTTAGATTCAAAAGTCCGCCGACACTCAGGGAGAATCGCTCGCCAGAGGTCTCTAGTGTTACCATGACAAAACAAATAAAGAGTTGCATTTCTTACTACTTCTTAGGAGATAGGCGGAGCCTTGTCCAAGCTCAGCGAACGCTGGAAAATATTACAAATCTTGTTGCCATATTTTATGCTGTTGTATCATTTGACATCTCAACTATCCAATACAAATACACAAAACACACACACAAACGCACACACATTATATATATATATATATATATATATATATATATATATATATATATATATATATATATATATATATATATATTTATATATCTAGAATCTGTATAAGCATGTAGAAATTAATGGAGTGGCATACTTAACAATTCCTTCCGTTAACAGCTACATTATATTGTTCGGAGATCCGACATTAGTCTTGTTCCAGTTTCATTTATGGCTCGATGCTGTAAAGTATTCATAAAAACGCCATAAATGAGTTATACGAGCCTTGACTCCTTGAGGACATTCATAGAGAGAGAGAGAGAGAGAGAGAGAGAGAGAGAGAGAGAGAGAGAGAGAGAGAGCGATTACAGTAGTGAATGTAGTAATTGGTCACCATATAAATTGATTTCTAGACATTCATGCATATCAGGAGAAATTTTCGCTAGATATTGCAATGTTTCCAATAAAAATTATTGTATTATGCTTCCAAAAACTTAGTTTTAGAATGCTAAATTGATTGCTAAAGACTTTCATAGGCCTTTAGATATTCATAGATAGGAACATTTTGGAATACATAAGGATATTTTACTGAAAAAATATTTCCCAAGTCATTCAGATTCAAGGGGATGTGACATCTCAGTCTTTAGTTCGCAACCCTCCTGCCCTTTATTCTTAAATGTTTTTACTTTTCCTTTTCCGCCCGTAT
>NC_090746.1:120420694-120423194 GCF_036898095.1 Palaemon carinicauda | reverse complement strand
AAACAAGTTTGAAGGCTTGAGAATATATCGCCCAACAAGTTCAAAAGCTTGAAAAAATATTGCCCACCAAGTTCAAAGGCTTGAAAAAATATCGCCCAACAAGTTCAAAGGCTTGAGAATATATCGCCCAACAAGTTCAAAGGCTTGAAAATATATCGCCCAACAAGTTCAAAGGCTTGAAAATATATCGCTCAACAACTTCAAAGGCTTGAAAATATATCGCCCAACAAGTTCAAAGGCTTGAAAATATATCGCCCAATATGTTCAAAGGCTTGAAAACAATATCGCCCAACAAGTTCAAAGGCTTGAAAATATATCGCCCAACAAGTTCAAAGGCTTGTAAAAATATCACCCAACAAGTTCAAAGGCTTGAAACAAGTTCAAAGGCTTGAAAAAATATCGCCCAACAAGTTCAAAGGCTTGAAAATCTATCGCCCAACAAGTTCAAAGGCTTGGAAAAATATCGCCCAACAAGTTCAAAGGCTTGAAAAAATATCGCCCAACAAGTTCAAAAGCTTGAAAATATATCGCCTAACAAGTTCAACGGCTTGAAAATATATCGCCCAACAAGTTCAAAGGCTTGGATATATATCGCCCAACAAGTTCAAAGGCTTGAAAAAATATCGCCCAACAAGTTCAAAGGCTTGAAAAAATATCGCCCACCAAGTTCAAAGGCTTGAAAAAATATCGCCCAACAAGTTCAAAGGCTTGAAAAAATATCGCCCACCAAGTTCAAAGGCTTTAAAATATATCGCCCAACAAGTTCAAAGGCTTGAAAATATATCGCCCACCAAGTTCAAAGGCTTGAAAATATATCGCCCAACATGTTAAAAGGCTTGAAAATATATCGCTCAACAACTTCAAAGGCTTGAAAATATATCGCCCAACATGTTCAAAGGCTTGAAAATATATCGCCCAACAAGTTCAAAGGCTTGAAAATATATCGCCCAACAAGTTCAAAGGCTTGAAAATATATCGCCCAATAAGTTTCTTTTTCGTAATATATAAATCGTTTACAAAAATTATATTAGGTAGAATAAAATAACAGCTAGCCTTTAATCAACCCAGAGAGCAGGCAGGCTTTGGAAGTGGTTATTCAACAACTGCCCATATCCATGCAATTATCCAACTAATGGAAAAATCAACAGGGTAGGACAAACCTCAATGCCATTATTATTATTATTATTATCATTATTATTATTATTATTATTATCATTATCAGTAGAACTTCAAAAGTTCAAAGTAAGAGCAAATGTTTTTATGTTGACCAGGCTGACACGAGTCTTTTTATTGTTTATATATGACATATCTGTTTTTGACATTGTTAATAGTTTATAGAGGACATATCTGTTTTGACGCTGTTACTGTTTTTAGAATGATATATTGTTAATTTATTCTCATCATTTATTTATTTCCTTATTTCCTTTCCTCACTTGGCTATTTTTCCCTGTTGGAGCCCTTGGGCTTATAGCATCTTGCTTTTCCAACTAGGGTTGTAGCTTGGCTAGTAATAATAATAATAATAATAATAATAATAATAATAATAATAATAACAATTATAATAATAATAATATTATTATTATTATTATTATTATTATTATTATTATTATTATTATTATTATTATTATTATTATTATTATTATTATTATTCCTGGCTTAAACTAAACAAACGGTTATGAAATAGTACATGCATATGAGCTAATATTTCAAGTATTGAAATTATTTCATAGTTCAGCATAGTTGATTATAGATCCTAATAATTGCGTAAACTGTGGGAAAGTTGAATTTACGCATCTGCGTTCTTTTGAGCAATTTAGTTAGCTTTCAAGCAGATAAGAACCGAGTATCCTTCCTCTTCCATTTTACGAGAAGACGACGGATGAACAGATTCTGGGAGAATTTCTGCGTTTTACCACTGTTTGTTTTTCATTATAAGAAGTCTCTTTCAAAACACCACGTCCTGCTTAGAAAAGGAATTTTATTAAAGGCTTGTTTGTTAGCACTGACTTTACGAATGGATGTTTTTTTCGTATTTTTCATTAAATGTCTGATGTTTTTTTTTTTTTTTTTTTTTTTTTTTTTTTTTTTTTTCGTTTTACGAATGCTTTCAATTATGCAAAGATCTAAAAAAACAAGAATTTCTTATATAAAATAATGTTTTCTTTTAATATGTATTCTTACCCATGTAATTAAAGGAAGTGTTGCGTAAATTAATAGTGGTAAATAAAACATTATTGTAGAGAATATTTTATTGGAGGACAGCATAAGAATGGGATCCTGGGGGCTCAACGCAATGCTCATGAGTACTTTGACGGTGTTATGCACAATTGGTTGATCTTTATATCACAAGTTGGTGGTAAAATGTCATTGAGTAATTATCTATTTTCTTATCTATATTCATATATAACATAGAAATTGAAACATTCAAAGAAAAAAATTACAAGCAGAGACTCCAACATACTAATACTATATATAAGAATCATTTATATAACTTGAGTTC
>NC_090746.1:120395694-120405694 GCF_036898095.1 Palaemon carinicauda | reverse complement strand
TGACCTCCCCTTCCTTACAACACTACCCGTAATCATTTCAGGTGTTTTAGCTGTAAATCAAAATTATACAATTTAGGAGTTTACTCTTATGATTTTGAATTGCAATCAGTGAAAGTCCATATACCCGAGCAAATGTATGGATTAGGTTACTTAACCCAACCCCCTCTGGCACTCCATCCATTCCCTTTTGTTAAGTTTTAATAGTTTATATAGAAAATATTTATTTCAATGTTGTTAGTCCTTGAAATATTTTATTTTGCCTTGTTTCCTTTCCTCACTGGGCTATTATACCTGCTGGAACCCTGGGCTTATAGCATCGTGCTTTTCCAACTAGGGTTGTAGCTCAACAAGTAATAATAATAATAATAATGATAATAATAATAATAATAATAATAATAATAATAATAATAATAATAATAATAATAATAATAGAGGCTCTACCAATCCCTCTCGTACAGGAATCCTTATATGAACTCTCCTACTCCCTCCTCTTGCCCATATAATTCTCTCTCTCTCTCTTTCTCTCTCTCTCTCTCTCTCTCTCTCTCTCTCTCTCTCTCTCTCTCTCTCTCTCTCTCTCTCTCTCTCTCTCTCTCTCTCTTTCAATTGAACATATGTAGATATAAAGCCTCACAAATAGTTACTTGATGGTATTTTGGTTATATAATTCAAGCATAGAAATGTTGGGTGCAATAATGAATTGATGGAGCTGACAACTCAAAAACTATTGCTCCCTGGATACTAGGTAGTTGAGGGAATTATCTCTATATACTCGTGCAGTATGCAAAATACAATATCAAGTATTTTGTACGCATTGGGATAATCTTCATAGATTTAGTTCATATATTCCAGATTTTGGTACGATTTTGAAATGGTTTTTACCTTTGTCATCATAGTCCCAACTGTTAGCAAATCCAACCAATCCGAGGGTTGTTGTGGCTTGATTGGTAACGTCTCTGCCTGGTGTTTGCCAGTCGGGGGTTCGAGTCCCGGTCAGACTCGCTAGTGCCATTAGTGTCTGCAACCTTACCATCCTTGTAAACTAAGGTTGGGGGGTTTGGGGGAGCCTATAGGTCTATCTGTTGAGTCATCAGCAGCCACTGCCCTGGCCCTCCCTGGTCCTAGCTTGGGTGGAGAGGAGGCTTGGGCACTGATCATACAATATGGTCAGTCTCTAGGGCATTGTCCTGCTTGCTATGGCAATGTCAATGTCCCTTACCTTTGCCATTCATGAGCGACCTTTAAATCTTTAAACCTTTAAATTGTGGAATAACTCTTTACTATGGAATTACATATCCTTAATGAATTGTGATATCTTTTTTTATTTACAATGATTGTCTTTTTGGCACTGATGGCATCAGAATATATTCCCAAGTCTGGCAAGAGTTTCACTATATTACTCACATATTTATTACAATAGTGCAATGGAATTTTCTTCAATCTATTCTCTGAACAATTCATATGCTACAGTTGTTGCATCTTTATTACCAAGAGACTATTCTGTCATCATGTCTTCTTTTAAGTGCCTTAACATTCCTTGTTGTCAGGCAGGATTTTTAACCCTTTTACCCCCAGGCTATTTGGAAATTTCCAACCTTAACCCCCAGGGGTTATTTTTTTCCCAGTACATTTTGCAGTATATTTTTTTTTAAATTGCTCTAACAGCCTTAATTTTTGTCATAGACAGGTCGGGTTGGTCTCATTCTCTTGGAAAAATGCCGAATTTTCTCAAAAAAATATTAAAAATATGAAGAAAATTTTTTTTTATAGCATTTTTTTTTGCAAGGACGTACCGGTACGTCCATGGGGGTACAGGGTGGCTTTGTAAAACGTACCAGTGCGTCCTTTGGGGGTAAAAGGGTGCAGACTTGGTGATATTTTCCATTCATCGCTAATAGATCTGCAATTGAAAGTCTTTGCACCTGTGGATCATCTTTTCTATATAGTGAAGAATTTAGTATTTTTCAACAAATTCAGATTGGCTCATATTGACCTATGAAAAACGGTTTTAATTTTTCACTTCATCCTCCACACAAAGAATAAAACTCTGTTCTTCCTAGGAAAAGGTTGAAGTTTCATCAGTTTATAATCTCCTAGATTTAGATTATCCATTTAAAATCTCTAGAGTTATACTGTGATCGACGCTTCACAGGTAGAACTATATCCTTGGAGATTGTGTATGTAGAACAGCATTTGAAATGAACAAGAATCCGTGGCGTTTCACTCAAATTCTCAGGTATGGAAAGCGCTGGAAACCTCAGTCTAGTACAGTGGTTCCCAACCTTTTTTCTATCATTTCCCCCCTGCACCCAGTTCAACCATCTAGATTTCCCCCTTCATGCCCCGCCCAGCCCTCATGCCCACTCGCCTGCCTCAGAAATGGTCATGATACTCCAATCCTCCCCTTGAATATCATGTCAGTGAGAACTGATATGATCATATCACAATTGAATGGCTAACAGCAAATTGCCGCAGGTACTATGAGGACATTTTCCGCTTGTTTTAGTTAGTAGGTAGTGTAATTATTTCCCCCCAGTTGGGAACCACTGGTCTAGTACTTCTTGCATAATATCATTACAATCGACATGATTCTTGAAAATTAATTTCATATACAGGTACCTACAGTAAAAAAGACACTCATAAAAGTAACCAGTAACAGCTTCATTTGCTAAATATGAGTAGCCTCCATTCCAAATTCCTTTGGTGTTAGGCACCGCTGGAATGGAAATTATTGTATATCATGATCACAATAATAATCAAAATTTGGGTTCATTTGAAATAGTAATAAACTGATATGAATATATCTTAAAATTCTTAAAATAACAGTCCCATTTTAGGGGGCTTGTGGGGGGCAGTAGCTCTGCTGGAATTATCCCAAAGAGATACAAAATGGAGTAAATGACAAGTGATTTACCAGATGCTACTTCAGAACCTCTGAAAAAAAGAAATTAAAAAGGATTTTTCTAGATAAGTATATAATCATAGACATTCTATACTGAACTCCTAATGACTTTATTTGACTTTTACTTGCATAAAAAAAAATCATACAGTTAGATGCATAAAATTATAAATTTAATTTTGAAGTGTAGATCTTAAGTATCGGATTATTTTATCCACGGCCATTTTAATCTAATCTTCTTCTATCCCATATTTCTTCTCCTAGTCGATATGCCCAGTAATCATCTATTAGATTTCTTATTCCTGATCTAGATATTAATCTTTGGCACCGTCGTTCAATTAGTTCATTTTGCTTGTTGCATAAGATTTTTCATAACTCTGACCATCCTTTACATTCAGATCTCCCTGGACAATCCTATCCTGTTCGTAATACTAGGCAGGCAGTTAATTCTAATAGCCATACCTTCTCCATAGTAAGGCTCAATACTACACAGTATTCTAGAAGTTTTATTCCAGCTGTTACCAAGTTGTGGAATGATCTTCCTAATCGGGTAGTTGAATGAGTAGAATTTCAAAAGTTCAAAGTTGGAGCAAATGTTTTATGTTGACTAGGCTGAGTCTTTTTATAGTTTATATATGACATATATGTTTTTAACGTTACTAATAGTTTATATAGGACATATCTGTTTTGAAGTTGTTACTGATTTTAGAATGATTTATTGTTAATTTATTCTCATCATTTATTTATTTCCTTATTTCCTTTCCTAACTGGGCTATTTTTCCCTATTGGAGCCCTTGAGCTTATAGCATCTTGCTTTTCCAACTAGGGTTGTAGCTTGGCTAATAGTAATAATAATGATAATAATCTCAAGAGCCTTGGTGAGGTAAACTCCCAGCAGGGGTTTTGGCTAATCTTGGCTTGTAATTGGTGCAGGGGCTTTATCTAAAATAACAAAATTAGGTTGTAGTACATCACTTGCTACCTATTTCATAAATATAACTTTTTGACGACTTATCTCACGCCTCTATAATGGTCTAGACGAAGAATATTTGATAATACGAAAACCTTCTTATGAACAGTGAAGTCTTTTTTAATATATTATTGAAATAAACAGGAGTCTAAAAGTTTTTTATGTTCCATAGCATCTTTTACGGTTTGTATTGTGTTTCCAGGAATATTTGGAAAGACATAAGTGCTCACAGGAATCCTCAATTAGAGAGGAGGTAATTGGCGTGGTACATTGGACGCTATTCCAGTGTTCTGAAACGCATACCTAAATTGCACAGAACAAATTGATGGATATATAAGAGAATATCTCTCTTGAAATATCCAATAATAATTATATACGTTAGGATGAAAAGTCGAAACAGGTATGAAACGCTTGTTCTACAGGAGTCAGAAAGTTATATTCTGATAGGCGTGTATTTGTTTATATTTCGCTCGTTTGCGACAACGTCGTCATAACTCAAAAATAGCTATTTTTCAGAAGAGCCATTTTATTCAATTAAAGCAGCATCATATTATGTTATGTCGTTAGGATATTTAGCGCCTCTAGCGATAAATTTCTAGCTACAATTATGACACTTTTGCCAAAAAAATCAGCATTTGAATATGAATATGTCTACATGGATAACTCAAAAATATTTTTTTTTTTTTTGAGTTATGACGTTGTTGTCGCAGGCGAGCGATTTGTCTGTTTGTGATTCGTGTAACTCTAAAACTATTCGACCGTATCTCATGAAATGTGGTGGAACGATTGATCATTGCAAGGTCAATTTCATTAGATTTGAGTGATTTGGTCGAAGGTCAAGTTAATGAAAAGTTCCAACATTTCTTTTTGTTAAACTGTGTTGAATTGTTATCCGATCTGCATAAATTAGTGTCAAAATTAGCAAAATTCAATTGCCTATCTTAGGATAAGTAATATGATCAAGGTCACAAATAAAAGTCATAAACATTTTTTTCCTATATAGTGGTCATATATCAGGAGATTTGGTGGGATGCTTGGCCGTGATCCACGGACAAGCTGAATATATATATATATATATATATAAAAAATATATGTATATGGATATAAATATATATATATATATATATATATACATATATATATATATATATATATATATACATTTGCGTATATACGCACCCGACGAAAAGTTGGTATTTCAAACCAGAATTGCGAAATATACTTTGAAACTCGGTGCGCTGCTGATCTTTGGGATAAGAATTATAATCTGGTGGGGAACTGGCAGCTATTCGTAAAAGTTTAACGTTTTGTGGATGGAGAAGCTCAGGGAAATCAGGCGGAAATTTTACACTGATGCCAGCAGGAGAGAGAGAGAGAGAGAGAGAGAGAGAGAGAGAGAGAGTGTGTGTGTATGTGTCTATTCTAGATATTTCCTTAGTTAGTGTATATGTATATATATATATATATATATAAGTATATAGATAAATATATATATATATATATATATATATAATATATATATATATATATATATATATGTATATATATATATATATATATATAGTGTTCATATATATATATATATATATATATACATATATACATATATGGCAAATCATAAATTCCAAGATGATAAAACTTGAAAGTCAGGATTATCAAATTGTAGAAATGTTTGTACACTTAAGTGGTAATGTCATGTGTAAGTGAAAGTACTAACAAAAACTTGTTTAAAACAAAAATTGTAACCATTGGTGCTAATTGCTTTGCCCTGGTGGCCATTTTTCAAATCAAGATAGCTGGGAAAATTTTGGTGATATCACGAGTGTCCCGTTTTATATAAATGATGTACCAACCGTGTGTCACACAATTGTACATAATTCCTTTTGTATATAATATGCTTGTATCTTCGCTCTTCCCTCGCACTCAAACGAACATGAAAATTCATGTCTGCTGTTTTGCTCTGAACATTGTCTGTCTCTCGAACATGTTATGTCCTGTTGCCTTGAGGTTTTTGTATATAAAGTAGAGTGTTCCTTAATATATAACTCAGTCGTTTCCAATCTGCCTTTGAGTTCACAACCCCTCTCTCGGCTCCGTCGCATTGGTGACCCCGGAGTGACTCGCTCCTCCCGCCTCCCCCACCTTCCACCTCTCACCGTTACTATGACGCTGTCAACGCATACCTTCTGCAGCAGTACTCGCCGTCGCCAGCCGCCCGTATAGCAACGCCTTTTCAGCTCTCTCAACAACCGTTGGGGGACCAAAGGGCTTCGCTCACCCTCGGGAAAATGACCAGTATCATTCGCCTGCAACCTGCCGCAGACGGCTCTCCTCGTGATGTGAACCCACTTCATGACTTTCAAACCTCCATCAACGCCTCCACTCGTGACGAAGAGGACACCTATTCAACTTCAACCGAAGCTGACGTGAATGCCGTAGGACACACGCCTATGAATGCCGTAGGACATACACGCCTATGAAACGCCGTAGGCCTATGAATGCCGTAGGACACGCCTATGAATGCCGTAGGCCTATGAATACCGTAGGACACACACGCCTATGAATGCCGTAGGACACGCCTATGAATGCCGTAGGACACACATGCCTATGAATGCCGTAGGACACACACGCCTATGAATGCCGTAGGACACGCCTATGAATGCCGTAGGACACACACGCCTATGAATGCCGTAGGACACGCCTATGAACGCCGTAGGACACACACGCCTATGAATGCCGTAGGACACACTCGCCTACCCCGTGACGAGCCGGAGCGGCATCAGCCACCCGTCATCCACCACTTGCTCGCACCCAAACCAACGACTTCTACAGCCACTCACTGTCGCTAATCGGCGCAGTTTTTACTACTACCTCCAGATTCAGGGGCACCTATTTAACATGTTCAGTATGTCATTTTTAGAGGGGGAGCCATGTACCAACCGTGTGTCACACAATTGTACATAATTCCTTTTTGTATATAATATGCTTGTATCTTCGCTCTTCCCTCGCACTCAAACGAGCATGAAAATTCATGTCTGCTGTTTTGCTCTGAACATTGTCTGTCTCTCGAACATGTTATGTCCTGTTGCCTTGAGGTTTTGTATATAAAGAAGAGTGTTCCTAAATATATAACTCAGTCGTTTCCAATCTGCCTTTGAGTTCACAACCCCTCTCTCGGCCCGTCACAATGAGCATTGAAAATTAAGTCATCATGGAAACTTACGCATTTTTTTTTTTTTTTTTTCATAATCTGAATTATTTTTTTTTCTCGTAAACTATTAGTGACCCTGATATGGAAGAGTCTGGTACTGGACTATTTGTAATAAACTTTTAACAATTAGTTGAATAATGAATTATTTACAAGATAAATAAGCCAATAGATGAGCTAACTGCTTACTTGTAAATCATAAGAACATTCTGGTATAGAGTTAATGTATCTGTTATTTTTTAACCCTAACTTTTTATAATATATAATAACTTTTATGAATTGCTAAACTATGATGAATTAAGTTCATATTATATCGTAATTTCCCTTGATAAAGGAGTTTTCCACACAAGATTATATTTTGGAGCCAATGATATGCATATATTTTGAATTAAATGCCTTAATAGAGTAACCAAGAATTAGCTATAATGAGCATGAAAACAAAAACTAAAAGCGAATATTAGTAGAAAGACGCTACGATTAAAGAGCATGTTCCCATTGGCCAGGATCATGACTGCTTACCACCTAACATCAAAGGGGTCTGTTTGAAAGGATTTCTGAACTCGGAAATCAATGTTCAAAGGTGCCTTTGAAAGCCTGGGTACTAGGGGACTTTAATACTAAGCAAACTTTAGAATAATATAATATATTGTATTATAATGAAGTCTAGAGTAGCATGTGTTGATTACCAAACCTCATTATAAGACTGATATCATAATAATACATATTAACAATGTTTTGAAATAATATACCTGCTGGGGATAACATTAAGCATTCTCTTTTAAATATCTGTGTAACTTTAATGTCATCTTGTATTGGGGTCTATTACGTGAATTTATTGAATTATCATTAAGTAATTCTTAGTTTGTATGAAGCTCATTATGTGATATTATCATTGTGGTTAGAATCAGTAATTTACCTGTGAACTGTTTAGAATCTCACTGTTTGTGTAATATGTACTTACTGTGAATATTCATGCCTATAATAACATTTGTATACACACACACATACACACAGATATATATATATACACACACACACACACACACACACATATATATATATATATATATATAGAGTATATATATATATATATATATATAGATAGATAGATAGATAAATAATTAAATTTTTATTACATACTTTTTTTATGTCAAAAATTAGATTGAATTCCAAACTAAAATCCTATAGGTCTATGTGAATATGGAATATTGATATATTCTCTAATAATTAGCAGTCATAATAAAAAGGATTACAGCTCGAAACACTATTAATATGTGGAGAAAACATATCCTATTTAAAGTCAAGTGCTGTGGGCAATTTCGCTTTGCGCTGACGTAAAGTGTAATTTGAAAGTCACTGGAGTGAGCTGTACCTCTTTTATTTATATTTTCATGGTTCATTTGGCCGTCAGGTAAGAATTAATTGCGTTTTCTATTTGGTAATCTTATGCATAATATCACACAGTGCGACATGACTTACCCTCTCTCTCTCTCTCTCTCTCTCTCTCTCTCTCTCTCGTGTCAATGTGCCCACCCTTAACTGTACAGTTAATCATGAAGGCCTTGCTAAATTTTCAGCATAGGATTTTGTTATCGATCTTGACATTCTCTCTCTCTCTCTCTCTCTCTCTCTCTCTCTCTCTCTCTCTTCAAGAAGTATATGAAAATTCATGCTGCGTACAAAAAGTTATAGCTCCTATCACATGGAGGAGAGAGAGAGAGAGAGAGAGAGAGAGAGAGAGAGAGAGAGAGATAGCAGTTTTTTATTGTTAGCTGAACTGCGTAGTGGATTTTTTTCATATGTTTATGCCATTCAAAACAAAACAAAAAAATTGCTAACCTGCATTTATTTCACTCATGAAAATTAATATTACTGGCAAAAAATATGATAGGATCTTGGGAAAAGCTCTTGCATATTGTTTGTCATACCTGATTTGTTAGTAAAGTAATCGATTTTCACCGTCTCGAAGGAACGTTGTGTCAGGAATGATTGAACATAAAATTATAGTAGGCTACTTATATTCTGGACAAGTCTGCTTAATATAGATTTATTACATCTCATTTAATAATTATAAGCCCCTGTTTTTAAAACTCCATTTATTTGCTAACATAATTTATATCACCATGCTATTGTGATTTTTGTGAAATGATGGAATTGTTTTGCACTTTTGATAAATAAGAAAATATAAATGTATCATAAAGTATGAGTGGTACTTAATATTTTCGTAGATTAGGTTGTAAAATAAATAAAAAAAAAAGAATTAATTCTATGAAGTTATGATGAAGATGCCAGAATAAAAACCTTACAAGCTCATGAGACAAAACAAATGTGTAGAATAATATTTGCTTAACCTTCAAATAATTCAAGTAAGTTGTACCTTGCATTTTAATGTTACAGTATAAATATATATATATATATATATATATATATGGATAAATATCAACACAAAATCGTGCTCAAATAGAAATAAATTTCTACCTCATACTTGGGATGGATTATATATATATATATATATATATATATGGATAAATATCAACAAAAAATCGTGCTCAAATAGAAATAAATTTCTACCTCATACTTGGGATGGAACCCTAGCCCCTTCTAATGAAAGGCCAGGTCGGTTCCAACTATGCCACGAAAGGCCATAAAAGAAGTCGGAACCTAACTGCTAATCTGCAGTTCAGGATTTACCTGGCGAGACACCAGTCTCTTACCAGCGAGTTTTCCCAGACTTTCCAGCCCACCACGTACTCTATTTGTATGTTCCATCTCCTAAATGTAGGTCTAGGCTTGCTGATTCCCTTAATAGAGATCTAGCTAAAACTAATGAATGTTGAAAATTAGGGCTGGGGGTGAAGTTGAACAAAACTCAAATTATGATTGAAAGTAGGTCAAGGATAGTGACTTTTTATATATATTGTTC
>NC_090746.1:120383194-120385694 GCF_036898095.1 Palaemon carinicauda | reverse complement strand
AAGGCTGTCTAAATTTAAAAAATCAATTACATTAATCAACATAAAAACTCAACATTAATTTTCCAAATCAAATCCACATATTTTTCTGCAAGAAAATTATTCAGAGATTTGCTATCGAGGGTGAAATGAAAACCTCAAAGGCTGTCTAAATTTAAAAAATCAATTACATTAATCAACATAAAAACTCAACATTAATTTTCCAAATCAAATCCACATATTTTTCTGCAAGAAAATTATTCAGAGATTTGCCATCGAGGGTGAAATGAAAACCTCAAAGGCTGTCTAAATTTAAAAAATCAATTACATTAATCAACATAAAAACTCAACATTAATTTTCCAAATCAAATCCACATATTTTTCTGCAAGAAAATTATTCAGAGATTTGCCATCGAGGGTGAAATGAAAACCTCAAAGGCTGTCTAAATTTAAAAAATCAATTACATTAATCAACATAAAAACTCAACATTAATTTTCCAAATCAAATCCACATATTTTTCTGCAAGAAAATTATTCAGAGATTTGCCATCGAGGGTGAAATGAAAACCTCAAAGGCTGTCTAAATTTAAAAAATCAATTACATTAATCAACATAAAAACTCAACATTAATTTTCCAAATCAAATCCACATATTTTTCTGTAAGAAAATTATTCAGAGATTTGCCATCGAGGGTGAAATGAAAACCTCAAAGGCTGTCTAAATTTAAAAAATCAATTACATTAATCAACATAAAAACTCAACATTAATTTTCCAAATCAAATCCACATATTTTTCTGCAAGAAAATTATTCAGAGATTTGCCATCGAGGGTGAAATGAAAACCTCAAAGGCTGTCTAAATTTAAAAAATCAATTACATTAATCAACATAAAAACTCAACATTAATTTTCCAAATCAAATCCACATATTTTTCTGCAAGAAAATTATTCAGAGATTTGCCATCGAGGGTGAAATGAAAACCTCAAAGGCTGTCAAAATTTCAAAAATCAATTACATTAATCAACATAAAAACTCAACATTAATTTTCCAAATCAAATTCATAATTTTCTCTGAAAGAAAATTATTCAGAGATTTACCATCGAGGGTGAAATCAAAACCTCAGAGACTGTCTAAATTTCAATTACCCTTTAAAAATCAACATAAAAATCAACATAAAATCTCAACGTTAATTATCCAAATCAAATCCACATATTTTTCTACAAGAAAATTATTCAGAGATTTACTGTCGAGGGTGAACGAAAACCTCAGAGACTGTCTAAATTTCAAAAATCAATTATATTAATCAACATAAAACTGTCAACATTAATTTTCCAAATCATATCCAGGATTTTTTTTCTGCAAAAAAATTATTCATATATTTATTGTCGAGGGTGAACGAAAACCTCACTCTCTGCCTAAATTTAAAAAATCAAATACATCAATCAACATAAAAACTCAACATTAATTTTTCAAATCAAATCCACATATTTTTCTGCAAGAAAATTATTCAGAGATTTACTGTCGAGGGTGAAATGGAAACATCACTGTCTGTCTAAATTTCAAAAAAAAAAAAAAGTAAATTATAAAAATCAACATAAAACTCACAACATTAATTTTCTAGATCAAATCCACATATTTTTTCTGCAATAAAATTATTCAGAGATTTACCATCGAGGGTGAACGAAAACCTCACTAGCTGTCTAAATTTAAAAAAAAAAAAAATAAAAAAAAAATAAAAAAAAATCAACATAAAACTCACAACATTATTTTCTAGATCAAATCCACATATTTTTTTGCAACAAAAAAAATTGTTCAGAGATTTACTATCAAGGGTGAAATCAAAACCTCAGAGACTCTAAATTCCAAAAATCAATTACATTAATCAAAATAAAAACTCAACATTAATTTTCCAAATCAAACCCACATATTTTTCTGCAATAAAATTATTCAGAGATTTACCATCGAGGGTGAGATGAAAATCCTCACTGTCTGTCTAAATTTCAATTACCCTTTAAAAATCAACATAAGAATCAACATAAAATCTCAACATTAATTTTCCAAATCAAATTCATAATTTTCTCAGCAAAAAAATTATTCAGAGATTTACTGTCGAGGGTGAAATGAAAATCCTCACTATCTGTCTAAATTTCAAAAATAAATTACCTGAATCAACATTAATTTTCAAAATCAAATTCATAATTTTCTCTGCAAGAAAATTATTCAGAGATTTACCATCGAGGGTGAGATGAAAATTCTCACTGACTGTCTAAATTCGACCTGTCCTCTGTCACCTTAACTGCCACGAGATCCCTCTTCTCTCCTCTAGGCGAGATGCTCCATTTTCCGGGTATTTAATCGATGTGAATCATCCGAAATCCCCTCAGCTCAACATTAAATCTCCCACATATTGCATAACTCATCACCCGGGCTCTCTCATATTTCACAGGGCACGACATAAAATTATAATTTCATTGAGGGATCATTTCCGCAGTGCTTCATGCAGGTTATGGTTCTGCGTTTATTTGG
>NC_090746.1:120375694-120378194 GCF_036898095.1 Palaemon carinicauda | reverse complement strand
TATATATATATATATATGTGTGTGTTTATAAATATATATATATATATATATTATATATATATAGTGTATATATATGTTCTGATTGCAGTCTTTATAATACCTTTCCCACTATAACCACACAATCTTTGCAACGTTTTCATTCATATGTTGTTTTATTTTTCTGCATGTATTAATAAAAAATTCTACATCTTATAATGCATATAATGACTCATGTATTTCTCGCTTTAGAGATTAGTTTCATTGCAGTTTCTACTAAAGGGTTGAAACCTTGAAAAAAAAGAAATAAATAAAAAATAAAAAAGCATTCTCAGAGGGGAGTTGGAATAACTCCATCCTCAAGATTGAATATCATTCAAATAATTTTTAACTATCAGGACAGATGAAAGAAGTACTCTAGGTAACAGCCACCTCCCCCCCCCCCCCCCCTCCCGCAACTACCATCCATCTAAAATGTGAAACGTCACAAGAAGTAGTTTACTTAGATAGCTTGGCAAATCAACGTGTTTATGAAAAAAAGAATAAATCTATTTTTTTTTTTATCATTACGATGGTTGCTTAATAGTACGTCTTAAAAAGCACTTATATAGTATGTGTTTGTAAATGAAGGGCGTGGTTGTCTGTGCGAACTAATAATATAAAAAAAAAAATGCTCAGAACAGGATCACTGACTGGTAGGTCTCTGAAAAAATGAACAACGCAAAAAAGTATGGAGTTATAGAAATGCTTCCATACTTAATGGCGGTATGTGGCAGTTCCTGGCAGTTCCTAGTTGGACCTGGAAACTCTTTAAAAAAAGAACAGAGATTGTTGCTATCCGCTTACATAGACGTCAACATCTGACTCTGTCCCCCTCTATGTTTTTTCACGGTGTTGAGTTCAAAATGAAAAAGGTATGCTAATTTGAATCTTTTCCCTCTCTTACATTCTCCTCTTTTTTTTCCCTCCATTACGTTTATTCTCTTTCCCTTGCATGCTCATTCTTTGATCCTTTGTTTTTCAAATTGTTCTTTTAGTCCCTATGTAAAATATTTTAGATTTTTTTTTTTCGTTGCCCTTTATGTCTCCGGTTTTCTAGTTTTTCTGTTTATTATTATTGTTTTCTTTTTTTCTTTTTTGTGTTTCTTGCCTTTTTCACGAGTTTCATGTTAAACTAAATGAGTTATGAATATCTATAACCGTTAATGATGATGGATGTGTTCCAGAAATCTTTACCTTTTTTTATTAATTATCTACATCCATACAGCAATTAAATAAAGGGGAATCTGTCCGAAAATCTCCTCATAGATCAGTAAACTAGGCTTCCAGTGAGATATAACACTGGAAATATTTATCTAAACCTGTTACCTAATTCAGTTGATAATTTTCCTAATTACCCCTATTTCTCATTAACTATCATCCATTATATCTATTCATTAATACCATCACGAATCAACTATTCCTGCTCCTTCATAATCCATGTTATCATTAAAATATTAATTAGTGCATATAATTTCTATTAGTCTTACTGTTTTTCCTATTTATTTTTAATTTTCCACACTTTTTCAAGGATTTTAGAATTAATACGAATCTATATCTTTATGATTACTAGTCAAACCCTACTCCATTCAAAAACTGCCTTTCAAGATACGGAATTTGCTGCACCCATAACTATTGTCTTTTCTCTGACTTCTGTTTATCATTTTTTTATAATAATGCTGAATCGAAAAGAGGACATAATACGACCATGTCTTAGGTCCTTTTTTTCTCCTGAACTTACTTCTATACAGAAATCTTAATAATCAAACTGTTTCTCATTAAATATAATGGGTGATTCAGTAGCATTGATTTTGCATCTTATTTTCTCAATTAATATAATGAATGTCTTTCCTGCATTATAGCATTCCGCCAGTAACAGGAAACCAAAGTTAGGCTGGATTTACCTACCACATGACGAAGAATAAATTTTGCCTAGTTACTGGTGGAATGCAGTAATGCGGGAAAGAAAATCATCAAATATATTGAAAATATTAAATACAAAATCATTGCTACTGAAGCAGCGATTATATTTAATGTGACATACCTTGATGAGGGTTTACTACAAAAAATCAAACTATTTAAGTTATATTGATTTCGACTCCTTCCTCATTCCATTTGTATTCCATTTACTATAGGCTTTCTGAGTCCTTGGTTTAAATTCAAATAATTCCTAGCTATCATAGTAAAATTTTTATGTACTGATCTATAGTAAATACTTAATCCACAAAAGATCGTTGTTTTAATAATCCGCTTTTAATTCTAAAGAGGTTCTTTGATGTATTACATTTTTCGGATAAAAGGGAATTACATTTTTTAGGATAAAAGGGAATTACATTTTTAGGAAAAACAGGGAATTACATTTTTAGGATAAAAGGGAATTACATTTTTCGGATAAAAGGGAATTACATGAATAATAATTCAGTATCTAATTCATGGTTTTTTTTTCTGTCTTTTCAATTAAAATCAAATCCTTTTATCATTTTCC
>NC_090746.1:120372204-120375194 GCF_036898095.1 Palaemon carinicauda | reverse complement strand
ATCTTTCTTGATATTTTCTATGATCATAATGCCATTCAGCTTCAGGCCAGAAATTTTATAATTGGTTATCGGATCATTACTGAATTTTATCCTAAAGATATACCCCTGTCATCCATTTAGCAATCGTGTGCTTACCACCTGCTTGTTTCATAACGTTGATTTTAACTTAAGACACATAAACATAGAAAAGACATTTAGAGTTTGAGATTATCAAAATCGAGTCGAAATTATGATGCCTCTCTATACTTGTAGTAACATAACCAAAACGCTAATTTCATGATTAATAATTGAGTCATAATTTTTTTTTTTTTACATTTCATTTCTTCCCAACAAATCTTGTCTAATTTTTCCTATTTTTCAGTTTTTGTTTTTAATTCGATAATTTTATGTAATTTCGATCCATTTTATTGAATGGTATGTGGGTATCAAGTATCATTATTATTATTATTATTATTATTATTATTATTATTATTATTATTATTATTATTATTATTATTATTATTATTATCATCGATGGCTAGATCGTCTAATTTCCATTTTTAATTCAAATAAAAAAATTTCGGCTACTCTTATTTCTGAAGGAGATAATAGTTTCATGAAAACGAAATAAATTGTGCATGTGGTAAAAAGTGAGAAGCTTAGATTTCAGCAAACATTAAATCACTTTATAAAATCATCAAAGGATATTAAAAATTACTGAAAAATAATTCATTGCAAATGTAGATAGTCTCTCGAAATTATATCACCAAGCACTTGAATCTTTTCATCATCCTAAGCAATAGTTTTCTATTCAATTATAAGATATAGCCTCTGTTATCTAAGCTTTAAGGTACATCATGTCCTTCCTAATAATCACTTCGGTTACTTAATTCAGGGTAGCAATAAAAAAAAAAGTATTTTTTAGACATCCTAATCAATAGTATTATATTCAATTATAAGATATAGCCTCTGTTATCTAAGCTTTAAGGTACATCATGTCCTTCCTAATAGTCACTTCAGTTACTTAATTCAGGGTAGCATTAAAAAAAAAAAAAAAAAAAATCTTTGGCTGGTAAGCAAATGGCATTCACGAATAAAAGAGCATTAAAAGCTTATAAATATAAGACTTTGGCAATAAACCTCTGGTTTGGGACCACCTTGGACTTTGAAGGATAAATCTATTCTATTAAATCATATAAATTATAGATAGGAGCTTCAGCTCAGTCAAAAGGTTATGGATATTACGTGAATCTTGAATGAAAAGCATTGGTGGAAAATAATTTCTATGTGACATTTTTTTTACAATTGGTCTTTAGAAGTTTGTGAAGTAAATTGACGGTGCATTTTTTGTCATAGAAAAAAAAATCAGTTATCATATTCTCCGTATTTATTAAATTTCAGAAAATCTTAATTTCATAAAATCATTACATATAAGACGTAAGCTAAAAAATGTGAAAAATATCCATACAACATAGAAATTATTCACATAGATTTATTTATTTAGGAAAGAAAATGAAGATTGAAAAAAAATCAGTTAAAGCGGTTAAAGGAAACACTTGGTATTAAATATGTATAGAGAGAGAGAGAGAGAGAGAGAGAGAGAGAGAGAGAGAGAGACTTAGGGTGAAGATTCAAATGAGGACTCCTATTTTTTTTTCTTTTTTTTTTTCTAATGGAATTCCAGGGGGAGAAAAGGAAAGGGAAAAGTTAGATATGTTCTATGTAAGCTGAGGGCTGCAATGTTTCTCTTACCTGATTTAGAAAATTTGTCAGATAAATGATGAGTTTTATATATTTATATATTTTATATATTTTACCGTTATTTATATTTCCAATATTTCCCTAGACACTCATATACATAGAGCCAGACTTATGGAGGTGCATTACTGCAAAAGTTTAGTTTTTCCTAAGTAATTGAGTTTAAGAACATGCTATTTTCAGGAGTATTATGTATGTTTACTTTATTTCCATAGCCAATCATATACATACAGACAGCCTTATAAAGGTGTATTGCTATAGGAAATTTATATGTTTTTCACAAATAATAGTGTTTTAGAACATACTACTTTCACGACGGAAATGAAAGGAAAAAGAAATCTTCCCAAAATAAAGAGGAATCTTTCGACAGTAAAATTGAATGTATTCTGTTTTACTTCAGGATAAAATTTTATATATATTTTAGGATCTAGCATGTATAAAGAAAACCATTTAGATCCATAATGTAGCAATAAGCAAAAAAAAAAAAAAACTTATAAACAGGAAATCTAATATCACATTTATAATCACATGCAAATTAACCTTTACCCATTAAAGAGTGAATTTCAATGTTTTATATCTCATCACATGAAAATATATGGATCCTCATATGATTCAACACATCACACACAGATACGCACACATGCATACACATATAAACATACACACAAACACACACACACACGCACATGTATGTATATATATATATATATATATGTATATATATATATATATATGTATATATATATATATATACATATATATATATATATATATATATGTGTGCGTGTGTGTGTGTGTGTGTGTGCGTGTGCGTGTGTGTGTGAGGTGCCAAATCATATGAAGATCTATATATTTTCCTCTGATAAGATATATGCTTTAAAATTCTCTGTTTAATGGAAAAAAGGTAAATTACGTGTTATTATAAATGTGATTTTTAACTCCTGTATATATGTGTTTTTTCTGTTTATTGTTAGATTCCGGATCTAAATGACTTTATTCATACATGATAGATCCTAAAATATATATAGAATGTTATTATGAACTTTATAATGTGTATATAAGCTTTTTATTGAATTTTAATTATGCTAGTGATACCATATAATCATTATTATTATTATTATTATTATTATTATTATTATTATTATTATTATTATTATAAAGAACGCATTATATATCTTCAGTATTTCATAGAGAATATTCTTCAAGAATTGATGGAACCAAAGTACTATATACGGGAGAGTAGAACAAAGTTG
>NC_090746.1:120322204-120362204 GCF_036898095.1 Palaemon carinicauda | reverse complement strand
ATTTGGGAAGAGAATCAGTAAAAATTTCTATTGATGACTCGTATGAAGTTTGATATCAAAAGATAAATTAGTTACATTGCAAAAGTAGCAAAACATTGGAATAGAAACCAATTAACTAACATTGTTTTCTGGAACTTCATGGATCTATACTGCATCTCTCATGCAATTTATTATAGAATGTTCTAACAATATACACTGTGGAAGTATTTGACATAAATTATACGAGTTAAGAAAATATTCATTCATATTTTCTAGACTTCCAGTAACAAAACTCAACATTAGGGTGACATATCTATGTAAATAACGCATCATCTATTTCATATTATCATATGAATAATGAATAGATAGGATATGAGAATGAATAAATAAATATATAAGATGAATTGTTAGTAAAGAGAAATACAGTTACCCTCTGTTTAATAACATACCATCACATCGTAAACAAACCCTTAGCATTAATAGATGTAATCGCTTACAAGAGAAATTAAGAAGTGATCAAACTATATTTATGTACTGTGCAATTTAAATAATCATTGATATCCTAAAACACTCTATTCATAGTGCTAACTTATTTGAGTTTAGAAAACTGAAGGACATATTGCATTCTACTATGTCCAGATACTTGAATTCTGACCTTGAGCTATGTCTTTTTCCTGTTACCCATTGCATTCTACTATGTCCAGATACTTGAATTCTGACCTTGAGCTATGTCTTTTTCCTGTTACCCATTGCATTCTACTATGTCCAGATACTTGAATTCTGACCTTGAGCTATGTCTTTTTCCTGTTACCCATTGCATTCTACTATGTCCAGATACTTGAATTCTGACCTTGAGCTATGTCTTTTTCCTGTTACCCATGAACAATAATTATACCGATTCGACTAACAAACGATATCAAAACCATAGCTAGAATAATTTTTCATGTGTGAAGTTGTATCCATTTTTATTACCTAACCAACTTCAGGCTTGGATTATAGAGTTCATAATTATTCAGTAATATGGTAATAGGATATGATAATTAAAAGAGAGTTTTATGATCATTTGAATAAAGTAACGCAAACTTTAGTACCATTTTTACAGATCAAAATTTAAATATACACTTGATAAAACAAGTACTGAATTTATTCTATTAAAACAAATATTATTATTATTATTATTATTATTATTATTATTATTATTATTATTATTCTATATATTAGATTTTTTATAATAAATCAGTTAAATAATTTCATATATATTACGTATGCTCTGAATCTTAATTTTTTTTCAATGAAAATGAATTAATATTCATACATTACAAAAAAAAAAAGCTATTTCGGATTACAAAAATATATAAAACCTTATAGCCATAGCCCCAATAATTACCTTTTCATCAATTGAATATTTATTTCTTTATTTTCCAGAATAAAAATAAAAAGACACAACCTTCTTTGCATTGACCATGATTTAATGGGGCATGAAATAAGCCCTTTCATGAGCAATTGAGATTCATTCCTAATTCAGAGAGACTTCTCTCCTTTCCCCAAAGAGATAGAGCAGGGGATGAATGGCACAACCTTTTAAGATTTAATGAACATGAAAACAAGGGGAGGAGCGTAAAGTGAATAATATAAATACCTTGAAATGGGAAACTGCTCCAAACAGATTTGATGTTAATGACTTTCAAAACGAGATCCAAAATTTGTCAGTTTCCATGTGGAGTTATTTAGACATTAGACATGGAACCACTTAATAGATATTATACAAATGCAGGAAAATTCCTAATCAAAGGGTTTTCATGACTTTGAAATGAATTTTCACTTTATATACCAAGAGGCAATAGGAATGGAACCCTACGATTTGTAGCACCCAATAAAAGCAAAATGGTCAACCACTGTTGCAAGACATACATCAACCCTTTTACTACTACTACTACTACTACTACTACTACTACTACTACTACTACTACTACAGTATTTGCCAGATTCAGACGTCTGGCACCGGATCGTTTGGCAGCCACTAAACAAACGTTCGCTGAAATGAAAGAAATTGGCTTTTGCCAAAAGACATCAAGCCTATGGTCATCACCCTTACATATCGTTCTGAAGCAAGATGGCTCTCTGCGTTCGTGTGGGAATTACAGGCTCCTGAACATAGAGCCAGAACCAGGTCACTACCGCTTTCCAAACATCACCGACGTGACCTTTTACTTGCACAAAGCAAAGATGTTCTCCATGATCGATCTCCTGAATGGGTATTATCAGTTGTCAATGAACCCATAGGATATCCCCAAGACTGCCATCACCACCCCCTTCAGTACACACACCTTCAATTACTCCTGTTTTTGCCTTAGTAATAGTGAGGCCACTTTTCAATGCCTTATTGACGGCATCTTGGGGGATCTCCTCTTCTGTATATATTACGTGGACAACATACTGGTGTTCTCTTTCTCCAAATAGGAACACTTCCTTCATCTGTGCATCGCGATCGACCGCCTAAAATAGAACAGCCGTGTAGTTCGGTATGACAAGTTTACCTTTGGCACCGATGAAGTATTGTTCTTAAGGCACCGCATTACTCCTGAGGGGGTCCCACCTCTCCCCGAAAAGATAGCAGCCATTTTGAATTTCCCAACACCCTCGAAATTTAAAACCTTCATGAATTCTTGGGCATGATCAACTATTATCCCTGATTCCTGCCAGCCATCACCCCCACTCTTGTTCCCGTCTATGCCTCCCCAAAAGCGCAAGCAAAAAGACGAAGTGAGGTCCCCTTCAAGAAACGGAACATCTGCAACGCAAAGAATGCCCTATCAACTGCTGCTCCTTTTACTTATCCCGTGCCACATGCACCTCTATTTCTCTAAACCGATGCCAGCGACGTCGCTATTGGGGTGCTACTCGAGCAGGCTGTCCGACACTTTCGCCACTTCTTGGAAGGTACGCCCTTTGTCATTCACATGGACCACATGCTTCTGTTGCACACCTTCACTTGTCAATTCAAGGTCTGGTCCGCCTGTCAACGCCGACATATTTCCGCCATGGCTGAATACAATAGTACCATTCAATACATCCCTGTAAAGATGAATCCCATTTTCGATGCCCTGTCAAGAAACCCATTGGCCTCCATTCACATGGGACAGGATTACAATGACTTTGCAGAAGTCAACGAAAAGATCCATAATATCAAGCATGTAGGACATTTTTTAAATCCATCTGATGGGAGAATATGCCTCTTGATGACTCCAAAGCCACCCTCCTCTGTGACATCATTACTAGTAGACCTAGACCGCGGATACCTCCCATGTGCCAACAGGTGTTTGATTTCATTCACCGCCTTTCACTCCCCTTGCGCTGTTCTACTGCACAGCTACTGAAGACAAAGTTCATTTGATTTGGCATTACTGAGGATGCTAAGGATTGGGTCTGCACTCATACTTCATGCCAAACTTCAATAGTACATCAACACATGGATTGAGGAGCAGTCACCTTTCCTCAAACTTAGCAGCACTTTGCCCACATTCATGTCGATGTTGTATGTCACCTACCAACATTATAAGGACATCGTTATCTTTTTACCATCATCGACTGCTCCACTCGTTGGCCTGAAGCCATTCCCATAGAAGCTGCAACATCCACCTTGTGTACATCTGCCTTACCCTCAGGATGGATAGCGAGATTTGGTTATCATAAGCATACTACTCTTGACAAGGGTACCACTTTAACCTCTCAATTTTGGATATCATTAGTGAATCTCCTGGGAATCACACTTCACCAGACAACAGCATAAAACCCTGCTGCTAGCGGAATGGTTGAATGTTTTCACCATACCCTCAAAGCGGCTTTTATGTCCTGCTGTAAGGACTTCATATGATTCTCCCAGCATTCCTGGGTCCTCCTGGGACTAAAAACCACTCCTAAGGACACCCTGGATGTCTCGGCAGCTGAAATGGTGTATGGGGACCCATTGTTCGTCCCTGCCGATTTTTTTCCTTCTGCAACCACCGTGGTTTTGGTTGCAGACAATCTCCAGCGCCTACATAATGTTGGGGGAAAATTTATTCCATGCGCCAGACTTACAAGCCTCTTGATAAGCACCATATACCAACAGATATGCTCTCAGCAGCGCATGTTTTCCTACTTAACAACACTAGTAATCCATCGTTAACGCACACTTATATGGGCCCTTTCCTCATGATCCATCGTATGCCGAAATCATTTCTCATCAATATGCAGGGCAAAGAATAATGGGTCTCCATTGATTGGCCTAAAACCTGCATACTTCTGCAAGATGACCTGCCTAAAGTACCTTTCTTAAGAGCATGATGCCCTATTTCACATGTATGTCATTTTAGGGGGGAACCATGTACCGCACGTGTATCACACACGCTTGTACACTGTAAAGGTATTTCTGTTCTTTATTATATTATCGTTATTGCTCTCCTCTCGCACTTATAACTTATTAATGCCTGCATGTTCTCGAATCACTGATTTTTTTTTTTGTACCGTTCTAGACTAGAATAGGTTGTATTTATACTCATGCTCCATCCAAAAAAGTTGGTTGTATCTGCCTTGTCTCTGAGTCATCACCTACCGGCTAGCTTGCACAAATGTGTGCGCTTTGTATTTTTAGGGCATGAAGCATTTGGTCTGCATGAAAACCTAATGCTGCTACATGGAGCAAGACTATTGAGTATAAAAAAGAAAGTATTCAATTATCGTTAAGTGGAGGAAGAAAGTATGTTGAAAGTGCATTTGGATTTTTAAGTAACAAATGGAGGATATTCCATCATCCCCTTACCATATCTCTCCATCTTGTTTTGAATATTTTCAAAGAGAATTATGTTTTTTTTAGCTTTGTAAGAGAGCACGATGGCTTTCATTTTGAAAACAATTTAACAATAACTGGATTATAAATGCTTCAACATTTTATGAATGTACGAGCTGGATTGGCAGCAGAAGACATCAGGAACACGTTTGCTGATTAATTTGTGAGTTCGCAAGGGAAGCAGAGGCATTGAGTTAGCAATATCAAAATATGACATTGAAAAGTAAGTAAACTCTCTCTTATCGAGTAGTAACTGCCTTTATAACTATACATGTGCATTATCTTATGTATGTAGTATTCTTAAAATTATAATAACTGATTAGCCACTTCTTATCAATCAATCAATCAATCAATAATAATATGGAAGTGGGGAATATGGGGAAAGGAAGAGTACCCTTGGATACAATCCAGTTTATAGCTCAAAGGCAGGTACTCGGGAAGGGAAAGATTAAGGAAATAGGGAGAAAGAGAAGTACAGGAGAAGAATAAAAGAGAGGGGCAGACCCTCTTGCGATATTAGGGAATTGGTATTATTATTTTTTGACGTCTTCTTATCAAAATGTGTCAATGTGAGAGTACAAACCCACTGCATTAACGATGTGCAGGAAAATTGCTGCTTTTGGAGGTGAGTTGCAGGTAAACTAATTTATATCCATATAAGGTAATCAACGAATTAAAGCCTCTTTCCAAACGTTGTATAACACCTTGATTCTTAAAATAGTTGAAACAATGGTACTAAATTGATAGTAAAACACTTTTATTGAACGTTCCGTGCGAGTATTGAAATTATTGAAATGATATTTTCATCCCATACATTTTGAAGCAATATCACCAAATGTATCAGATAAGAAAGTAGATCCTGCCCAGAGAATCACTTCAATTGTGCCCAGTTATCATTTTCCATCTTTTTTTTCAGCTATTTAATGAGTGTTATCCTGCTAATCATAAAGAATGTTACAACTATTTAAAATTTAATAATATTTTGTCCTAGGTAAGGAGCAAAGATTCTTTTAATAAGTTAATTGGGAGTGAGATTTTTGCTGTAGCTTTCATAAAACTATGTTCTTCAGTATCAATAAAACTGCTTGCAGTGGACATTTCTATGAAAAATTATAGGATATGTTGAAGAACTAAAGGTCATGAAGGGCAATAACACTAAATGTATCAGATAAGAAAGTAGATCCTGCCCATAGAATCACTTCAATTGTGACCAGTTATCATTTTCCATCTTTTTTTCAGCTATTTAATGAGTGTTATCCTGCTAATCATAAAGAATGTTGAAACTATTTAAAATTTAATAATATTTTGTCCTAGATAAGGAGCATAGATTCTTTTAATAAGTTAATCAGAAGTGAAATTTTTGCTGTAGCTTTGATAAAACTATGTTCTTCAGTATCAATAAAATTGCTTGCAATGGACATTTCTATGAAAAATTAAATAATCTTTTGAAGTACTAAAGGTCATGAAGGCCAAATGTAGATGGGGCCACCTGTCAAGGACTCCAAAACTATGAATTCAGTGTCCTTGATTTTCAAAGTTCTACATTCTGAACCTTCGAACTGTCTAAAACTATTTATGTCACGGGGCTCAGGAAGTGAACATCAATCGTGGATAGTATATGTAAGTATTATTTTTTAAATATTTGTCATAGATTTGACTTTTCATGAGGTTTTGTTCCATAATTCTATTTATTACATGCTGTGAATTTAAAGTACTGCGTGTTGGGAATTTGGTCTTGGTGCTGACACCACAGTGTCAAACTATAAAAATTCCATAATCTCTACACAGCTCCGCATACTTTCGTCTACTAATCCTCCATACACGAGAAAGTTTCAAGTCCATTTTATATTGTACAAATGTTTTCGAATGCAATTTTAAAGTATGCTTCGACTGCTTAACAGGGCATTGCCTGTATTTCTGGTTGAGTACTTATACGTGCAAGGCAATAAAATCTTACAGATTTTTTTTTTATTAAAATTTCCTATTTTGAAGCTTTTAGTATACCCAGTGAAATTGTATATGGTAACATTCATAGTGCGAAACTGGGAAATTTTTTTTTTATGAAACATTAGTTCGTTGCCATTGAGAGGAGTTTTGGAAATTGAATTTATTAGATCTTTTAAAAACTAAATCTTTTCTGTTGCAGTTATTTAACGTTTGAAATTTTGCGTAACTGTTTTCCGAAATTATCCTATGGGTTTTGGTTTTGAGCTATTTTGAGTTGGATTGCACGTTTTTTACTAAAATCAAAATTTATAAATTGAAGTATGAAAATTCAAGTTTTCTTAAACTTTTTTTTTTCTAGTAATTTATAATAACTTTGGCTGGTTTTCTATCGCAGCTGGTGTTGAGATTGAAAATTTTAAGTGATTTTACCGATGTTGATCATTGTCTTGTTACACATGTTCATATTTTTGTATTTTATTAATGTATGTAAACCTAAACACTTGTATGTTCCCTTTTGGTCACTTAAAAAAACTACGACTTTGGTACTAATTTCATACAACTGCTGCTGCTGAACTTTTTAATGTCAGAAAATTTAGAAAAAAAAAAAAATAGCATCTCAAATCGACGCTGTGGTCCTCAGTTTTGACGAACTTTCAAAAAATATCCATAAATTGTAAAATTGATTCAAATCATTCTACACTTCCATAAACGTTCGTACAATTAGCCTTCAAACAGGCTGATTTAAATTTCCAGAGTCCCTAGAGACAAATAACTAAATACATTAAAATACAATGTATTAACAAACCGCACAGTTTTATTTTGGTCACAACTGTGGAAGTTTAGTGATTGAGTACACCTGTGAAGGTTTAGTGACTGGTTACATGTGAAGGATAAGTGAATCTGGGTACTTTGTTGTATATTTAGTGAATTTTGTTACTTCTGAAGATTTGATATTGATACACTTGTGAAAATTAAGTAATTAGTTTCGTTCGTGTGAATGTGTTTATTTTGGTTACACACGTTTGCAGGTTTAGTGAATTTGTTTACACACTTGTGCAGGTTTAGTGAATTTGTTTACACACTTGTGCAGGTTTAGTGAATTTGTTTACACACTTGTGCAGGTTTAGTGATTTTGTTTACACACTTGTGCAGGTTTAGTGAATTTTTTTACACTTGTGCAGGTTTAGTGAATTTTTTTTACACTTGTGCAGGTTTAGTGAATTTTTTTTACACTTGTGCAGGTTTAGTGAATTTTTTTACACTTGTGCAGGTTTAGTGAATTTTTTTACACTTGTGCAGGTTTAGTGAATTTTTTTTACACTTGTGCAGGTTTAGTGAATTTTTTTTTACACTTGTGCAGGTTTAGTGAATTTGTTTACACATTTGTGCAGGTTTAGTGAATTTGTTTACACATTTGTGCAGGTGTAGTGAATTTGTTTATACATTTGTGCAAGTTTAGTGAATTTGTTTACACATTTGTGCAAGTTTAGTGAATTTGTTTACACATTTGTGCAAGTTTAGTGAATTTGTTTACACATTTGTGCAAGTTTGGTGAATTTGTTTACACATTCGTGCAAGTTTGGTGAATTTGTTTACACACTTGTGCAGTTTAGTGAATTTATTTACACTTGTGCAGGTATAGTGAATTTATTTACACTTGTGCAGGTATAGTGAATTTTAAAAACTTGTCCAGCTTTAGTGAATTGGTTTACACACTTGTTCAATTTAGTGAATTTTTTTACTCTTGTTCAACTTTATTGAATTTTACACACTTATTCAGCTTCAGTTTACACACTTATTCAGCTTCAGTTAATTTGATTACTTGTTTAACTTTGGTGAATTTGGTTACCCACTTGTACAGTTTAAGTGACTTTGGATACCCACTCGTACAGTTTAAGTGAATTTGGATACCTACTCGTATAGTTTAAGTGAATTTGGATACCTACTCGTATAGTTTAAGTGAATTTGGATACCCACTCGTACAGTTTAAGTGAATTTGGATACCCGCTCGTACAGTTTAAGTGAATTTGGATACCCGCTCGTACAGTTTAAGTGAATTTGGATACCCGCTCGTACAGTTTAAGTGAATTTGGATACCCGCTCGTACAGTTTAAGTGAATTTGGATACCCGCTCGTACAGTTTAAGTGAATTTGGATACCCGCTCGTACAGTTTAAGTGAATTTGGATACCCGCTCGTACAGTTTAAGTGAATTTGGATACCCGCTCGTACAGTTTAAGTGAATTTGGATACCCGCTCGTACAGTTTAAGTGAATTTGGATACCCGCTCGTACAGTTTAAGTGAATTTGGATACCCGCTCGTACAGTTTAAGTGAATTTGGATACCTACTTGTACAGTTTTAATTGAATTTGGATACCCGCTTGTACAGTTTAAGTGAATTTGGTTACCCGCTCGTACAGTTTAAGTGAATTTGGATACCCGCTCGTACAGTTTAAGTGAATTTGGATACCCACTTGTACAGTTTAAGTGAAATTGGATACCCACTTGTACAGTTTTAAGTGAATTTGGATACCTACTTGTACAGTTTAAGTGAATTTGGTTACCCGCTCGTACAGTTTTAAGTGAATTGTGATTCCCACTCGTACAGTTTTAAGTGAATTTGGATTCCCACTCGTACTGGATTCCCACTTGTTCAGTTTTAAGTGAATTTGGATTCCCACTCGTACAGTTTTAAGTGAATTTGGATCCCCACTCATACATTTTTAACTGAATTTGGATTCCCACTCTTACAGCTTTAGTGAATTTGGTTACCCACTCGTACAGTTTGAGGTGAATTTGGTTACCCACGCGTACAGTTTGAGGTTAATTTGGTTACCCACTCGTACAGTTTTAAGTGAATTTGGTTACCCACTCGTACAGTTTTAAGTGAATTTGGTTACCCACTCGTACAGTTTTAAGTGAATTTGGTTACCCACTCGTACAGTTTTAAGTGAATTTGGTTACCCACTCGTACAGTTTTAAGTGAATTTGGTTACCCACTCGTACAGTTTTAAGTGAATTTGGTTACCCACTTTTACAGTTTAAGAGAATTTGGTTACCCACTTGTACAGTTTAAGTGAATTTGGATACCCACGCGTACAGTTTAAGTGCATTTGGATACCCACTCTTACAGTTTAAGTGAATTTGGATACCCACTCTTACAGTTTAAGTGAATTTGGATACCCACTCGTACAGTTTAAGTGAATTTGGATACCCACTCGTACAGTTTAAGCGAATTTGGATACCCGCTCGTACAGATTAAGCGAATTTGGTTACCCGCTCGTATAGTTTAATCGAATTTGGATACCCGCTCGTACAGTTTAATCGAATTTGGATACCCGCTCGTACAGTTTAATCGAATTTGGATACCCGCTCGTGCAGTTTAAGTGAATTTGGATACCCGCTCGTACAGTTTAAGTGAATTTGGATACCCGCTCGTACAGTTTAAGTGAATTTGGATACCCGCTCGTACAGTTTAAGTGAATTTGGATACCCGCTCGTACAGTTTAAGTGAATTTGGATACCCGCTCGTACAGTTTAAGTGAATTTGGATACCCGCTCGTACAGTTTAAGTGAATTTGGATACCCGATCGTACAGTTTAAGTGAATTTGGTTACACACCTGTGAAGAGTTAGTGAGGTTGGTTACACACCTGTGCAGAGTTAGTGAGGTTGGTTACACACCTGTGCAGAGTTAGTGAGGTTGGTTACACACCTGTGCAGAGTTAGTGAGGTTGGTTACACACCTGTGCAGAGTTAGTGAGGTTGGTTACACACCTGTGCAGAGTTAGTGAGGTTGGTTACACACCTGTGCAGAGTTAGTGAGGTTGGTTACACACCTGTGCAGAGTTAGTGAGGTTGGTTACACACCTGTGCAGAGTTAGTGAGGTTGGTTACACACCTGTGCAGAGTTAGTGAGGTTGGTTACACACCTGTGCAGAGTTAGTGAGGTTGGTTACACACCTGTGCAGAGTTAGTGAGGTTGGTTACACACCTGTGCAGAGTTAGTGAGGTTGGTTACACACCTGTGCAGAGTTAGTGAGGTTGGTTACACACCTGTGCAGAGTTAGTGAGGTTGGTTACACACCTGTGCAGAGTTAGTGAGGTTGGTTACACACCTGTGCAGAGTTAGTGAGGTTGGTTACACACCTGTGCAGAGTTAGTGAGGTTGGTTACACACCTGTGCAGAGTTAGTGAGGTTGGTTACACACCTGTGCAGAGTTAGTGAGGTTGGTTACACACCTGTGCAGGTGTAGTGAGGTTGGTTACACACCTGTGCAGGTGTAGTGAGGTTGGTTACACACCTGTGCAGGTGTAGTGATATTGGATACATATTTTTGAAGGTTTAGTAAAATTGGTTACATATTTTTGAAGGTTTAGTAAAATTGGTTACATATTAGTGCAGGTTTAGTAAAATTGGTTACATATTAGTGCAGGTTTAGTGACATTGGTTACACACTTGTGCAGGTTTAGTGAGATTTGTTACACGCTACACGCTTGTGCAGGTTTGGTGACATTGGTTACACGCTACACGCTTGTGCAGGTTTGGTGACATTGGTTACATACTTGTGCTTGTTTGGTGACATTGGTTACACACTTGTGCTTGTTTAGTGACATTGGTTACACACTTGTGCAGGTTTAGTGACATTGGTTACACACTTGGGCTTGTTTAGTGAAATTGGTTACATACTTGTGCAGGTTTAGTGACATTGGTTACACGCTTGTGCAGCTTTAGTGACATTTGTTACACGCTACACGCTTGTGCAGGTTTACTTTAAAAACGTATATTGGGATATATACGGCACTAGTATTTTGATAATGCTGTTTTTACTTTAAAAGGAAAAAAATGGCAAACTTCAATTATTGGATCCAGTAAGGATAAGCAACACCAAAGGAACAGGAAGGGCTTATCTTTACTTTCTCAGTCGGGAGTGCTTTTCTTTACTTGCTTAAATTTGCTTAAATTAACACTAATATTGGTTGCTTTAACGATTTTTTTTCTATCTGGGATAATCATTTGTTCTGACAGATTGTTCTCTTCCAGATTTTTTAATGACCATACTGAGGTGCTGAAGCTTGAACGATGAAAACGCTGCATACGTTCCAGAGGAATTTTTTGAAAGGAAGATTTAATTCAGCTGAAGGAGTAAATTGACTAAAAAATTAACTTGGGTATTGACCCACAAATTCAAAACCTTAAATAAGGGTAAGTGGATGAGTCTTTACCTTTCAGCTTCATGGCTATAATGCAAATAACTAATTTGAAAAATGTCAGTTCAAATTACATTGAAATATGAAAATTAAAGCTATCGTGTAAATTGGATATTAAAATATGGCTTGATTTTAAGTGGCAGAAGAAATTTCTGGAAATAAGATTTATCTATAAAAGTTCTATATTTTTTTTAATTGGTCATAATTTTAATAACAGATGTGGTACAGTACTCAGGAAATATAATACATCGAGTCGGAAGCGTAATAAATGAATATTAAAGATTCATTAATAAAAGGAATTTTTGTAGGGCCAAACTAGTGTTTGGCACTAGTTACAAGTACGTAATCATATCTTATATACCAATCACTCCATATAGAGTATTACTGTTTCTCAGATGGAAAACTAATGCAATTCTTGGTAAAACGTTTACCACAGTAGTTTGCTATGAATGATCAGACTTAGTCCCCACCATCATCAATCGACACTGGCCAACGTTGTGCTGATAACTGACCAAACCAGACATAAGGACATGTCTGAGGCCTTTGTATTGCAGTGGAATAGAAACGGCTGCATTTGTGGTATTTGTATATTGCCAAATTAGTTACTTGTGGTTTTAGTCCTCATTATAAACCACAAAAAGATTTGCCAGTTACCCAAGGAAAGATTTGTAACGTATCACCTTCCTGCAAGATAAAATTTGTGAAGTTGTTTGTATGATGTACACAAGATTGTGAAAGAGAATAGCTTGTACGGTTGTGAAAGTGAATAACATGTAAGGTCGTGAAAGTGAATAAGTTGTAAGAATGTGAAAGTAAATAAATTGTAAGGTTGTGAAAGTGAAAAACTTTTAAGCTAGTGAATGTGTATAACTTGTAAGATTATGAATTTGCGTTAGTTTCAAGATTGTGAAGTTGCGTTGCTTATGAAATAATGAATTTGCGTTACTTGTAACTGTGAAATTGCGTTACTTTTAAGACTGAATTCGTTACTTTTAAGACTGTGAATATTCGTTACTTTTAAGTCTGTGAATATGCGTTACTTTTAAGACTGTGAATATGCGTTACTTTTAAGACTGTGAATATGCGTTACTTTTAAGACTGTGAATATGCGTTACTTTTAAGACTGTGAATATGCGTTACTTTTAAGACTGTGAATATGCGTTACTTTTAAGACTGTGAATTTGCGTTACTTTTAAGACTGTGAATTTGCGTTACTTTTAAGACTGAATTTGCGTTACTTGTAAGACTGTGAATTTGCGTTACTTTTAAGACTGTGAATTTGCGTTACTTTCAAGAGTAAGAATTTGCGTTACTTTTAAGACTGTGAATTTGCGTTCCTTTCAAGACTGTGAATTTGCGTTACTTTTAAGACTGAATTTGCGTTACTTGTAAGACTGTGAATTTGTTACTAATAAGGATGTGAGTTTGCGTTATTTGTAAGACTGTGAGTTTGCGTTATTTGTAAGACTGTGAGTTTGCGTTATTTGTAAGACTGTGAGTTTGCGTTATTTGTAAGACTGTGAGTTTGCGTTATTTGTAAGACTGTGAGTTTGCGTTATTTGTAAGACTGTGAGTTTGCGTTATTTGTAAGACTGTGAGTTTGCGTTACATTTAAGACTGTGAATATGCGTTACTCTTACGACTGAGAATATGCGTTACTCTTAAGACTGAGAATATGCGTTACTTTTAAGAATGTGAATTTGCGTTACTTTTAAGACTGAATTTGCGTTACTCTTAAGACTGAGAATATGCATTGCTCTTAAGACTGAGAATATGCGTTACTCTTAAGACTGAGAATATGCGTTACTCTTAAGACAGAATATGCGTTATTTGTAAGACTGTGAATTTGCGTTAATTGTAAGACTTTGAATTTGCGTTACTTGTAAGACTGTGAATTTGCGTTACATTTAAGACTGAGAATATGCGTTACTTTTAAGACTCTGAATTTGCGTTACTTTTAAGACTGTGAATTTGCGTTACTTTTAAGACTGTGAATTTGCGTTACTCTTACGACTGAGTATATGCGTTACTCTTAAGACTGAGAATATGCGTTACTTTAAAGACTGTGAATTTGCGTTACTTTTAAGACTGAATATGCGTTTCTCTTAAGACTGAGAATATGCGTCACTTTTAAGACTGTGAATTTGCGTTAATTGTAAGACTGTGAATTTGCGTTAATTGTAAGACTGTGAATTTGCGTTACTTGTAAAACTGTGAATTTGCGTTACTTGTAAGACTGTGAATTTGCGTTACTTGTAAGACTGTGAATTTGCGTTACTTTTAGGACTGAGAATATGCGTTACTAGCAAGACTGTGAATTTGCGTTACTTTTAAGACTGTGAATTTGCGTTACTTTTAAGACTGTGAATTTGCGTTACTTTTAAGACTGTGAATTTGCGTTACTTTTAAGACTGTGAATTTGCGTTACTTTTAAGACTGAGAATATGCGTTACTTTTAAGACTGAGAATATGCGTTACTTTTAAGACTGAGAATATGCGTTACTTTTAAGACTGAGAATATGCGTTACTTTTAAGACTGAGAATATGCGTTACTTTTAAGACTGAGAATATGCGTTACTTGTAAGACTGAGAATATGCGTTACTTGTAAGACTGTGAATTTGCGTTACTTGTAAGACTGTGAATTTGCGTTACTTGTAAGACTGTGAATTTGCGTTACTTGTAAGACTGTGAATTTGCGTTACTTGTAAGACTGTGAATTTGCGTTACTTTTAGGACTGTGAATTTGCGTTACTTTTAGGCCTGAGAATATGCGTTACTAGCAAGACTGTGAATTTGCGTTACTTTTTAAGACTGAATTTGCGTTACTTTTAAGACTGAGAATATGCGTTACTTTTAAGACTGTGAATTTGCGTTACTTTTAAGACTGTGAATTTGCGTTACTTTTAATTAAGACTGTGAAAGACAGTGAATATTCTTTACATTTAAGACTGAGTTTGAGTTTTAAGATTGTGAGTTTGAGTTACTATTAAGACTGTGAATTTGCGTTACTCTTAAGACAGTGAATTTGCGTTACTCTTAAGACTGTGAATTTGCGTTACTAGCAAGACTGAATTTGCGTTACTAGCAAGACTGTGAATTTGCGTTACTAGCAAGACTGTGAATTTGCGTTGCTAGCAAGACTGTGAATTTGCGTTGCTAGCAAGACTGTGAATTTGCGTTACTAGCAAGACTGTGAATTTGCGTTACTAGCAAGACTGTGATTTTGCGTTACTTGTAAGACTGTGAATTTGTTACTAATAAGGATGAGAATTTGCGTTACTTGTAAGACTGTGTATTTGCATTATTTGTAAGAGTGTGAATTAGTGTTACTTGTAAGACTGTGAATTTGTGTTACTTGTATGACTGTGAATTTGCGTTACTCTTGAGAATGTGAATTTGCGTTACTCACAAGAGTGAATTTGTTACTTGCAAGACAGTGAATTTGGGTTACTCGTAAGACTGAATTTGCGTTACTTTGAAGACTGTAAATTAAGGTTAATTTGAAGACTGTAAATTTAGGCTACTTTTAGGACTGAATTTGCGTTACTTTTAAGACTGTGAATTTGCGTTACTTTTAAGACTGTGAATTTGCGTTACTTTTAAGACTGTGAATTTGCGTTACTTTTAAGACTGTGAGTTTGCGTTACTTTTAAGACTGTGAGTTTGCGTTACTTGTAAGACTGTTAATATGCGTTACTTGTAAGCGTGTGAATTTGTTACTAATAAGGATGTGAATTTGCGTTACTTTTAAGACTGCGAATTTGCGTTACTTATAAGGTTGTGAATTTGCGTTACTTGAAAGGTTGTGAATTTATATTCCTTGTAAGACTGTGAGTTTGAGTTACTTGTAAGACTGTTAATATGCATTACTTGTAAGACTGTGAATTTGCGTTACTTTTAAGACTGTGAATTTGCGTTTCTTTTAAGACTGTGAATTTGCGTTTCTTTTAAGACTCTGAATTTGCGTTACTTTTAAGACTGTGAATTTGCGTTTCTTTTAAGACTGTGAATTTGCGTTTCTTTTAAGACTGTGAATTTGCGTTTCTTTTAAGACTGTGAATTTGCGTTTCTTTTAAGACTGTGAATTTGCGTTTCTTTTAAGACTGTGAATTTGCGTTTCTTTTAAGACTGTGAATTTGCGTTTCTTTTAAGACTGAGGATATGCGTTACTTTTAAGACTGAATTTGCGTTACTTTTAAGACTGTGAATTTGCGTTACTTTTAAGACTGTGAATTTGCGTTTCTTTTAAGACTGTGAATTTGCGTTTCTTTTAAGACTGTGAATTTGCGTTTCTTTTAAGACTGTGAATTTGCGTTTCTTTTAAGACTGTGAATTTGCGTTTCTTTTAAGACTGTGAATTTGCGTTCCTTTTAAGACTGTGAATTTGCGTTCCTTTTAAGACTGTGAATTTGCGTTACTTTTAAGACTGAATTTGCGTTACTTGTAAGACTGTGAATTTGTTACTAATAAGGATGTGAATTTGCATTATTTGTAAGACTGTGAGCTTGCGTTATTTGTAAGACTGTGAGTTTGCGTTATTTGTAAGACTGTGAGTTTGCGTTATTTGTAAGACTGTGAGTTTGCGTTATTTGTAAGACTGTGAGTTTGCGTTATTTGTAAAACTGTGAGTTTGCGTTATTTGTGAGTTTGCGTTATTTGTAAGACTGTGAGTTTGCGTTATTTGTAAGACTGAGAGTTTGCGTTATTTGTAAGACTGAGAGTTTGCGTTATTTGTAAGACTGAGAGTTTGCGTTATTTGTAAGACTGAGAGTTTGCGTTATTTGTAAGACTGAGAGTTTGCGTTATTTGTAAGACTGAGAGTTTGCGTTATTTGTAAGACTGAGAGTTTGCGTTATTTGTAAGACTGAGAGTTTGCGTTATTTGTAAGACTGAGAGTTTGCGTTATTTGTAAGACTGAGAGTTTGCGTTATTTGTAAGACTGAGAGTTTGCGTTATTTGTAAGACTGAGAGTTTGCGTTATTTGTAAGACTGAGAGTTTGCGTTATTTGCAAGACTGAGAGTTTGCGTTATTTGTAAGACTGAGAGTTTGCGTTATTTGCAAGACTGAGAGTTTGCGTTATTTGTAAGACTGAGAGTTTGCGTTACTTGTAAGACTGTGAGTTTGCGTTACTTGTAAGACTGTGAGTTTGCGTTACTTGTAAGACTGTGAGTTTGCGTTACTTGTAAGACTGTGAGTTTGCGTTACTTGTAAGACTGTGAGTTTGCGTTACTTGTAAGACTGTGAGTTTGCGTTACTTGTAAGACTGTGAGTTTGCGTTACTTGTAAGACTGTGAGTTTGCGTTACTTGCAAGACTGAGAGTTTGCGTTATTTGCAAGACTGAGAGTTTGCGTTATTTGCAAGACTGAGAGTTTGCGTTACTTGCAAGACTGAGAGTTTGCGTTACTTGCAAGACTGAGAGTTTGCGTTACTTGTAAGACTGAGAGTTTGCGTTACTTGTAAGACTGAGAGTTTGCGTTACTTGTAAGACTGAGAGATTGCGTTACTTGTAAGACTGTGAGTTTGCGTTACTTGTAAGACTGTGAGTTTGCGTTACTTGTAAGACTGTGAGTTTGCGTTACTTGTAAGACTGTGAGTTTGCGTTACTTGTAAGACTGTGAGTTTGCGTTATTTGTAAGACTGTGAGTTTGCGTTACTTGTAAGACTGTGAGTTTGCGTTACTTGTAAGACTGTGAGTTTGCGTTACTTGTAAGACTGTGAGTTTGCGTTACTTGTAAGACTGTGAGTTTGCGTTACTTGTAAGACTGTGAGTTTGCGTTACTTGTAAGACTGTGAGTTTGCGTTACTTGTAAGACTGTGAGTTTGCGTTACTTGTAAGACTGTGAGTTTGCGTTACTTGTAAGACTGTGAGTTTGCGTTACTTGTAAGACTGTGAGTTTGCGTTATTTGTAAGACTGTGAGTTTGCGTTACTTGTAAGACTGTGAGTTTGCGTTATTTGTAAGACTGTGAGTTTGCGTTATTTGTAAGACTGTGAGTTTGCGTTATTTGTAAGACTGTGAGTTTGCGTTACTTGCAAGACTGTGAGTTTGCGTTACTTGTAAGACTGTGAGTTTGCGTTACTTGTAAGACTGGGAATTTGTGTTATTTTAAGACTGGGAATTTGTGTTATTTTAAGACTGGGAATTTGTGTTATTTCAAGACTGGGAATTTGTGTTATTTCAAGACTGGGAATTTGTGTTATTTCAAGACTGGGAATTTGTGTTATTTCAAGACTGGGAATTTGTGTTATTTCAAGACTGGGAATTTGTGTTATTTCAAGACTGGGAATTTTTGTTATTTTAAGACTGGGAATTTTTGTTATTTCAAGACTGGGAATTTGTGTTATTTCAAGACTGGGAATTTGTGTTATTTCAAGACTGGGAATTTGTGTTATTTCAAGACTGGGAATTTGTGTTATTTCAAGACTGTGAATTTGTGTTATTTTAAGACTGGGAATTTGTGTTATTTCAAGACTGGGAATTTGTGTTATTTCAAGACTGGGAATTTGTGTTATTTCAAGACTGGGAATTTGTGTTATTTCAAGACTGGGAATTTGTGTTATTTCAAGACTGGGAATTTGTGTTATTTTAAGACTGGGAATTTGTGTTATTTTAAGACTGGGAATTTGTGTTATTTTAAGACTGGGAATTTGTGTTATTTTAAGACTGGGAATTTGTGTTATTTTAAGACTGGGAATTTGTGTTATTTTAAGACTGGGAATTTGTGTTATTTTAAGACTGGGAATTTGCGTTATTTTAAAACTGGGAATTTGCGTTATTTTAAGACTGGGAATTTGCGTTATTTTAAGACTGGGAATTTGCGTTACTTGCAAGGCTGGGAATTTGCGTTACTTGCAAGGCTGTGAAATTGCGTTACTTGCAAGGCTGTAAAATTGCGTTACTTGCAAGGCTGTGAAATTGCGTTACTTGCAAGGCTGTGAAATTGCGTTACTTGCAAGACTGTGAATTTGTGTTATTAGTAAGATTGTATTATGCGTTATTTGTACGATTGTAATATGCGTTACTTGTAAGATTGTGAATTTGCTTCGCTTGTAAGATATTAACTATCTTATTTTTTTCAGGTTCAGATGTTCAGCTTCATGAGAAAGAAATGGTTGAAACTACTGTTTTTCAATGGATAGATGGACAATTATATTTATTACATTTAATACAAAAGGTAAGAGATGAATTAGTATTATACATTTTGGAAAAATGCATAACTTCATCATAAACTTTAAATCTGATACAAACTGAAATATAAAATATTTTGATGTAATACAGTAACAAATATTGCTCAATACATCATAAGGAAGAGAAGGCCTACTTCTGGCAAAGATAGCAATAGTCAAAAGATTTATGTACACTAGGTAAAGTCAAAAGTTAGTATGTACATTATATACTTTGATTTCTTCCAGAATTATTTGAAACTCATCGTGAAACTAGAAGGAAAAAAAAAAGGAATTGCAGTGAACGTTAAAACGCCAACAGTGGAGAGTATTTTGAGAGAAGTAAAGAACGAAATTAATAGGAAAAAGATGGAAAATACTAAAATGTAAATTTCATTAATAAAGGACTATTATATTAAAAATACTTTTAGCTTACATTACAAATGACTGCAGGTGTTTAATATTGTAATATATTAAAACAGGCCTTTTTTTGCTAGTACTGCTATTTGATTTTTAGTGTAGGTTTTCAACATCTTATTTTTCATAATTTTTCATAATCTCATTTTTCAATCTTATTTTTCCTAGTTCTTTCCAGATATCTTTTAAACAGTTTTGTCATTTTTTTTTTCTTCAAGCGATAAGTTTTATTCTACATAACTACTGCAGATTTATTCCAGTAGTTTTGGTGACATTCCGAGACTGAATTTCTAGACTAAATCTAGAATAAAGTTTTCCTTTATAGTTTGTTTCCCGAGATTAGTATAGAATTTTACCTTTATGCATTTTGGGGGGAAGTTTTCAACTGCATGAACTATTGATTTAAATGGTTTTCACAAGTATAGTTTACATTCCCACATTCCCATTTTTCATATTTCTACAAAAGTAATTTTAGTGTTTCTAGTCCTTGGTAGTTTTGTTAGTCAAACTTCTCATGCTAAATCTTAACATTTGAATATTATGAAAAATATTTTCAATATCTAAATTACTAAGATTTTATATTGTAGCGATTTTGATTTTCTAAATTTTCCAGCATCTGACATCAATAGACAAAATTTAGTTTTTCATTTCGACAAATGACACTTGGTTTTTGTAGTTCTTAAAATCCTTGTTTTTTCTACATGAATCAGCTTGAATTTCCAGTAATTTTGGAAGATATTTTCTACGTCTTTTTGGTATTCATAACTGAAGTGTTTAAGGTATTAGTGTTATATTTCTAGAAGCATGTTCATGACAAAATATATCTTCTTCGGTGCTGATTTTGGTGTTGCTACTTGAGGCTATTTACAACTTCTAAATTCATATCCTTGTATAGTTAGATTACTAGTCAATTTTAAGTCTTGACTGCGATTTAGGTAAAACTTAGATGCAAATGCAATTTAATAAAATTGGGTAATGAAGCTCGTTGAAGGATAATGATTCTAGATAATGGCTTGTATAGTTTCTCAAATTAGCGAGGATGATGATTATCAAAATACATTTCATTTATTTTCGATGGTTTAACTTGAGCAATTATAAATTACTGAGCTTAATATCAATGAAAGTATGTACTTTGTTTTTATAAGAATTTTTCTTAGAATTATTAACTCTCTTCAATCTGCCTCACTGTCTATGGAGGTGAAAACTTCAGTTTCAACTAGCTTCATACTCAGTAATTTGTTTATTAATACTTAAGTAACGGATTTAGATGTGAAAGGAAGTTGAATAGAAAAACTTTATTCATTTTTTATTTTCGATGGTTTAACTTTAGCAACTATAAATTACTGAGCTTATTATCAATGAAGTATCGACTTTGTTTTTATAAGAATTTTTCTTAGAACTATTAAAACTCTCTTCAATCTGCCTCACTTGCCTATGGAGGTGAAAACTTAAGCTTCATCCAGCTTCATACTCAAAGTAATTCGTTCATTAATACTTAAGTAATGGATTTAGATGTGAAAGGAAGTTGAATAGAAAAACTTTTGAAAAATAATTAGGATATTTACACAGGATTGTAGTAGCTATTGTTACATATCTATATGAAATATATTGGCATGTATGAAAATTGTGCTCAGTAAGTCATTGCAAATTATTCTCTTCAAATCTTAATTTATTTCATGTAAGGGTTAAAAGAGATTTTGCGTTGCACAAATAAATTCTCAATTTCCTTGCCAGGTTTTAAGTCGACCTTAATTACAGGGGAGTTCATACGGAAAAAAAAAGCTCAGATTTTTGTACTAGAGAGAATTTCAAAACATTTTTCACCAATAAGAAGACTTGTCCGGTAGTATGGAATGACTGATTGAAAATTGTCATTACACGAGTGTAATTGAGATACTTTTTTTTTTTATTAGGTGGATTTTTTCTTTAGCCGTAAAAGCAATTTGCAAATAAGAATGTATGCAGCGACATTCTTTTATTTAATACAAAATTAAATATTAAATTTAGCAACTGCATAGAAATTGGGAAAACAAATTCATATCCAGCATTTTAATGTGAGGGAACTACTTGTAAATTACTTTTGCAAGTTTAATGACTAAGTATCATTTCATTGTTAGACTTTGATTATTAAAGACTTAAGCAGTAAATATTAGGTTTGCAATAGGGAAATGTTGAAGAATAACTCTTTTGGGGATAGGTCATCTCAATCATCATTGACACAAAGGGCCTCTTAGATTTTGCCAGTCTTCTCTACCTTGACCTTTTAAATCTATACTAAGCCATTCATCTCCCACTCAACGCTTCAGTCCTCAGCCATACAGGCCTGGGTCTTCCAGCTATTCTATTGCCTTGTGGAGCCAAGTTGGAAAGTGATATATTCAACTCTAAGTGTGAAGAGCATGCTCAAACCATGACCTTGTCCATACATAGCACTCGAGCATACTAAATATTTTATTGAAAACTGACCTGAGCGTAATGCCAATGTAATTATTACAATCCATCTTTTCCTTTGGTACTTTTTATGAACACTCCTAGCTCCCATTTATCAGATTTTGCCCCTTCTCTTCACATTCAACATAATATTCTTGTATTATGGGAGTCTCTTCATTTTCGTCAAATATCTCTGCAGTTATTCCATTGTATCCAGGGGGGTTTCCATCTTTAGTTTTGAGGATAGCTTCGACTTCACTCTAAATTCATTCATAGGCAAATAAAGTTCTTCCTTAGCTTAGGCATTTCAATCAGATTATTCCTTTCATATATCCTATTCATGACCACTAAAGTGTGCCATCCAACGTTACTCTTCTTCTTTTGTAAGAGATCCATTTTTATCTATTGGTATGTGCTGCTTCTTTGCCCCAGTAGATTTCATCAATTCTGAGCAATTCTTACACCATAGCCACTCTTGAATTCATAGCTTTCAGGCTCATCTGCTTTCATGTCTAATTCTCTTGTCATTCCTGACATTAATTTTAATTTAAATATCAATACTGGATTATATAGCATGCTCAACGTTGTATTTTATTACTTGCTCGAAAACTTTAGAGAATCCATTTTTTGTCTTTGTTATAGTAACCCAAGTATCGTTTGATAATCCTGGTCTTCTCCCTGTAACTGCATGTCCCAAAACTTCACTATCAACTGACTGATATTCTTAATATCACACTATTCGTTATCTGCTCTTCGTCTCGACGTCTCTTAAGACTTCAAATAGATTGCTACATTCAATTGCAAATGTTTGTCTGTGCTCATCTTCTAGAAGCTTAGATGTATGAAACTTAGGTATCCTATTTACATTTCTGTTGGGTGCTTTCCGTTTTAACGTTTTAATTTCAGTGTGGATGATCCTGTGATCACTACCAATATATGCACCTTTACAGCTTCTTTCTTTCGCTAGAGTACTCCTTGAATTATTAATGGAAATGTGATCCATTTGATTTTTCCAATTGCCACATTAACTCCATGTATATTTTTGGATGGCCTTGTGCTGGAAGAGTACCTCCAAAAATAAGATAGTTGGTTGGACAAAAACTTGGTGTGGCCTTCCAAGACCCTCAACACCCATCACATTCTTCTATACCTTGATTATTCTTTCCAACTTCACCATTGAAATTATCAATCACAATTTTCATAACTCTGGGATCTCATCTATCACGCATTGCAGGTCTTCATAGTATTCATTTATCCATCTAGTTTCTAAATAGGAATCATTTGTTGGTGAATAGCGAACGAAACTCATATTGCACTTATTTGATTTAAACTTTGCAAGTGACAATCTACTATTTACAGCATCCTGGATAGTTACCGATTATATAAAGCATAACAATGTCTTGTAAAGTTAAACTAAATTGCTAAATATAAAATTTATATATAACATTGTAGATTCAAAGGTTAAAGGGAACAAAAGTGGAAAAGTTTATTTGGTGCATTATTTGCTGTAAGGATCTGTGGGTACCCTCCCTGTAAGGGTTTAGCTCATTTTGGTATTTACCATTGTCAAGAACTTAGCTTAATTTTTAGCTGTTATGATTATCAAGGCAAGCAATGAACTGACCTGAGAATCTTTTTAAACTAATATAATGCGTTATTTCAGGTTGGTTTTCGTGGAAGATAGATTTGGATTTTAATGGGATATCGTGTCATCGTGTCACGCTACTGCAGAAAGGTAAAGTTTAGTTGTATTTCTAAATCTTAATTAGAGAGTCCTGTTTTCAGTTATTTTTTAAACCTTTTATATCTAATTGTTGTAACCTAGATTAAATTTCCCCGAAACCCTAAGTTGAAATTCTAATTTTAAACTGTCACTAATTTGTATTTATCAAACAAGTATTTTTGCCATTGATGAAAATTTGCAATTCAAAATTTATTTATATTTCCCCGAAACACCCTAGTTGAAATAATTTTAAAAACTCATTGTATGTTTCAAACTGTATTTTTACGTCTGAAAATCGGCCCGTTAATGAAAATTTATAAATGTACTATTGAAAAATTTTTTTTGACAGATATTGTCCAAGCAAGGAACTTCAGAGAATGATCAAACGGTTACTACTGGCCCATGAAGGGGGAAGGGTCGTGCCAACAGTTGGCTTAAATACGCTCCTAATACACAATTAAGACATCAGGGATTGACCGGGGAGATGTACTTGGAGTAAAGGACGTCGGCAACACCGTACGACCAGATAGGACAAATAGAAAAGAGGATGTTGGCACCAGGACAGCAGAGTGTGCTCATGTACTTTGAGTAAGGACGTCGGCAACATCGTACGGAAAATAAAATGTTGACAGCAGAGTGTGATCATGTACTTGGAGTAAGGATATCGTTGACAGCAGGAAAGCAGAGCGGTCTCGTCATTGGATCATGAGAGCGATTGAAATAATTTAAAGACACTCAAAAAGACAAGGATGAAGCAAGAAATAATTTGTACTCAAAATGACAAGGAAGAAGCAAGAAATAATTTGTATCTTGAAAAACAGAATTTGTAAAGGGTTGTAGCAAAAATAAAGACATCATCAAAGAAAGGAATTTATTGATAACATCCAAACCGGACCAGTAAATTTATAAAATACAATGTCGTTGTATATACTACATTAAGACCTTTTTTTGCTAAAAAGCTCTTATGTAGTATATACAGAAAAGTAACTATTATTCTCTTTATTCTCGTATCCCTTGTTATACTGTTCTCATTTATCTTCTCTCTCATCTGTTACGTTCTCTCGTCTCTTCTCCGTTGGGTGTTCTCTCTCACGTCTCTCTCTTCTCCGTTGGGTGTTCTCTCTCACGTCTCTCTCTCTCTCTCCACTAGGTTCTCTCTCTCTCTCTCTCCACTAGGTTCTCTCTCTCCACTAGGTTCTCTCTCTCTCTCTCTCCACTAGGTTCTCTCTCTCCACTAGGTTGTCTCTCTCACGTCTCTTCTCCGTTAGGTTCTTCCTCTCACGTTTCTTCCCCACTAGGTTCTCTTTCTCCGTTGGGGTTTCTCTCTCACGTCTCTTTTCAGTTGGGTGTTCTCTCTCACGTCTCTCTCTCTCTCTCCACTAGGTTCTCTCTCTCTCTCTCTCCACTAGGTTCTCTCTCTCCACTAGGTTGTCTCTCTCACGTCTCTTCTCCGTTAGGTTCTTCCTCTCACGTTTCTTCCCCACTAGGTTCTCTTTCTCCGTTGGGGTTTCTCTCTCACGTCTCTTTTCAGTTGGGTTCTCTCTCTCACGCTTCTTCTCCGGATATTGGCTCTTGAGCAGACAAAAAGCAGTCTAGATGTGAATAAATCGCAACTAGTTGACATCTCCAATAATTTTTCATAGCTTTTTCTAGATTACGAAGAGCAAGAGAACGTAGAATACAGCAGGAACGTATGTTTTTTTGCACTTCGTAAAAAGTTGTAAAAAAGTTATGAGAATATTGGAGATCTGTCAAGATGAGTTGCGATTTATCCACACCCGTAGATTGAAACCTGAAAAAAAAAAATTAGATTAGATTTTTTGTACCATTTCAAACTAAAAATTAACATTGAGTTATTCTACTTAAATTGAGAGATTTCAAAGAAATAGAAAGTTATATAAAAAAATCTATAAAACCATGAACCACAAGTTAAATTACCACTATTCGAAACAAAATTACTTTTCAGAGTAAATTTGCCTTGATTTAGAAAGATTAAGGATTGAAAAACTTTCACAAAAAAATCTAAGAATATACTGAGGCTGAGAAAGTAATTTACTAATGAACACTTGCCAAAGGGTCCAAAAGCTTAAAAAATAAATTCACAACAGCATTAAAATAATCACTATAGACGGTACATTAGCACTTTGGATAGTCACTTGCTATGTGGTAGAAACCATATCACCCAATTAATTTTAACTTTAGGCACTTCTAAACATTAATGAAGCACAGGACAATACTATTTCACACAAACTCAAATTTATAGTGAGGTCTGTAACACGGAGAGCTCTCTAACTAAACTTTTTAAACGTAACTCAAATATCATACATGCCAATCATATGTTTAACCATATTAAATTACCCTTTTTCTAATAAACCTTAATACTGTTAAGAGACTATACCTCTAATGATATAAAATTCATGCTAAATTTTCCTAGACTCAAAAGTGGTTAAGCTAAAATCATTCAAGTCAATGAAATATTCAAGGGAACAAAATGCAAGCTATAAAACTGACTAGTGGGAAAGATCCCAATATAACAGATTAACACTTTGCTCTACTCTCTATTGGCACTATTGTTTAAGTCGTTAGTTTTAATACCTCACTGACCACTTAAAAAACAGTAGCTACCTCTACCTCCCATAAATCTAGTTTCACTATCAAAACCACTTTCATACGATCAGATAGAAAACTAAGCGCCTTAAGATTACAATCAGGAAAAAGACCATAGCTCCTAAAAAAGCTCAGATTATCTTTAAAATTTTAAAATCAAAGTCAAAGCCTATCCACATTTTGTACCTGACTCGAGGATCCAATAGAGACCTCTTGGCACTCGCTAGATTTACCGGTTATCCAAAGAAAATTCAACACGACTTATTACTAATCACTGCACATCAAGATAGAAAACCATCCAAAATTTTATAGAATAGTTTTAAAAATTTCACACTTTCAAAACCCAAATCTTACATTTTCTAGATTTACCGGTTATCCAAAGAAAATCCAAAACGACTTATTACTAATCACTGCACATCAAGATAAAAAACATCTAAAATTTTATTGAAGAGTTTTAAACATTACAGAGTCACTTTCAAAACCAAAATCTTACATTTTCAAGTTTAAAAAAAAACAAAATTTACTATAAATTCACTATAGGCCAAAATGTCATCGAAAGATACTTGAAATTAACGCTAACATTCAAGAAAACTACTACGAAAGAAACTATGTATGGGTTATATGGGAGCTTTAAAACATACAATAAATTCCAATTTAAAAAACCCTACCAGTGGAAACAAATTACTGAAGTTCTGCACTGCATAGGAATGCTACCGAATAAAAGTTCACAGGATATGCCAAAAAGCTTCAAAATCAATACTAAAAATTATGATAAATGGTATCTAAGTTTTAATTGCCCTGCACGTGTAAATATTCTAGACCAGAAATTTAAAGATTCACAGTTAAAGTCTTCTAGGATTAGCAGTTTAAAATTATTACCCAAAGCAATATGCCTACGATACTTTATTAAAGACGTTCACAATTTATAACAGTCACGTCGTTAAGAATTCAGCAGATAAGACACCAAGCTGGTTAAGAAGGCCTTATAGTAGGAGTTTAAATTAGAAAAAAAAGTTGAATTAAGCATTAGGTAAACTAAATTTTATATCTCGCCTTTGGTTAACACAGATTTAAACTAAAACTTTAATTACTAGACATTTAATGGGGTTAAACGGCATCTCCCAGCAATCAAGAATCCTGGCTGTGTCTTTCAGATATAGATACCAAAACTGCATTTGAATAAAATCATGCTAGGCATTTTTTGTAATCACAGAAACCTCGAACACCAGATGCATAAAATCAAGCTTACCTTCATACCACAAGCCTGTGAAACTTCGAAGAATTGCTGGACCTTGGAATCCAAAAGGGAAGATTCAAACACGATATGCAAGCGTCGAGAGTAGCTATTTCAAGGTGTGAATATGTCTGATGCCCAATACGCACTGACAATGCTTCCAGATTTCTTACAGATTACGGTTCCCTCTTGCCGGCTTTTCCAGGTTTCAACCAATCAGAAGGGACCGTGTCATTATCTAAAGACAAAGAATGAGAAAACTAGTCCTGATTGGTCGAGAGACTGACAAGGAATCTTCAAGAAAACAATTTCTTTCAAAGATGTTACGTCATCAATTGGAAACCAACTGACATCTGTTGGTGACATTGTTAATCACGAAAAAAAAAGTCAGTGAAATAATCATATATTCAATATTTAATAAGGAAACAATTTGTTTTCTTAAGGGAAATTATCATACGTAAAATATTATTATATCTATTTTCGCTTCAAGATTCTCTATAAGATAGCGTTTGTTTATCAAAATAGTGCATTTGGAAGCCTACCATGTACAATTTTCAGGATTTTTTTTTTATTTCTATTTTAAAGTGAACCGATTATTCCACTAATAATCTTCTGATGTTCCAAAAGATATGTTAATTTTTTTTATCGGGAATTAAGCATGATTTCAGATTCCTTTTGCACCTATAATATTGTTCAGGTTATTATATAATTCCTAATTTCTAATTTATTCTACTGTTTCTCCCTCTTTCGTCGAGGTTGTTTTTCTTATATTAGTTACCTTAGACTGGAAGAATTTTGGTTCTCAAACTATGTTTGAACTTTGAAGCCTGCATTGAATAATAATAATAATAATAATAATAATAATAATAATAATAATAATAATAATAATAATAATAAAATATGATGAACAAGAAAATTTTCAGGTGCACTTTCATGTGAATCTCTCTCTCTCTCTCTCTCTCTCTCTCTCTCTCTCTCTCTCTCTCTCTCTCTCTCTCTCTCTCCTAGAACCTAAGTTGTTGTGTAAATTGGGTAATGATTTTAACAAAACAGCCATATTAATTCTAAAAAGTAGACAGAAAAGATGGGTTTGTTGTTATCATCAAGAGGAAGTTATTAAGATGAAGTTAAAATAAATAATAATTTGATAATTCTTTTACCTTTTTACTTTCCTCAGCCTTTTCTTCACTTCTATCCTTCTGGCCTAAGACTTTCATTTTGACCTTTAGTTTTGACCAAACCATTCTCAAATTACATTGAAATTTTCCTTGGAGGATAATTGTCCATCAAACATGAATTGAATTGAATTGAATATAGGATTTAGGCATTAAGCTAAGCACTGGGGCATCAAAGGCCATTCAGCGCCCATCAAACATGATCATGGAAGCACAGATCATTCTTAGGGAAATACAGTCGAGGAGTTTTAGCATTAACAACATTATTGGCCTTCCCGTAAAAAATTCTTCCGTTTATTAACAGGCAAGACATTTGATGCCCCAGTACTGCTCATCGTTTTCATTTTTTTCATATTCTTACTGCTGGCTGTGATAAAGGGTAGCTTGTCTTGAGTGCTACCAGACAAACTGTACATTTACTACCCGGATAATGTCTTTAATAAGCACCCCCCCCCCAAAAAAAAAAAAAAAAAATCCTTTCACAAGAAATTTAAATGTCAAATTAGTAAAATATACATTTAAAAAAAAAAACATATAACAGTCTTGTTGTTTTTCCTTTACATGAACCTTAGAGCTACACTGAACGAGACAAGTTTAGAATAATCACTTTAATAGCCAAGTGTTAAGTGTCGATAACCTCATATGGATAATAATACATGGTCGAAGGGGAGGTCGAATCTATACCTGGATCTGAACCTTAAAAGTGGTACAATGTCTGAGATTTCTTTGTAACTGTATACAATCGGGGGGGGGGGGGGGGCGATGAATATGATAACATGTGACCATTTAGGGTAAAAACTATAACCAGTGAGGACAGATATTGGTTTGATGAGGAGACTAAAAAGAGGGAAATAAGTCTTAAAGAAAGTGGAGTCGGTTAAAAACTAAAAAAAAAAAAAAATCGAGGGAATGCAAGACAAAGTGCCAACATAGTTATGATTTTAGGAGTACAAAATAACACAAAAAACTCTAGGAAACACCAACATATGTGAATAAATTATATAGTCTCCTAAACGGTGCATTGGGGAATGTAAATGACCAATGGGCCCCGGATGGGTAGAGCAACTAAGAACTGGCTAATAAATGTCTATAATTCTCTAAGTTCATACAGAATCGAAGCAATCTGAAAACCAGTCATTAAACAGACAATTATTTTCTACGCAGACAGCTCTCTGCTCACTTGCAAATGATCTGTTGGACTTCATGGATGAGGGCAAATGTGACATCTTGATACTACTTGTTCTTAGTGCTGCTTGCTATGTAGTAGTGCACAAAGTAGTTCTTAACATCTTGATACTACTTGTTCTTAGTGCTGCTTGCTATGTAGTAGTGTACAAAGTATTCTTAATGATTTACGGTCCATTGGTATTGAAGATGAAGCTTTGGAGTGAATAGTTTACTTAGTTGACAGGAACTACTTTGAACGAATTGGATACTCTTATTCATCATATGGATCATTACGCAGAAGAGTACCCCATGGAGGTGTATTAGGTTCAATCTTATTTTGTTTTGTATCTATACTATAGGTTCATCAAAAATGCTACAAAGGCAAAGTGAAGTTTAAACTATATGCAGGTGATACGCATTTTAAATTCTACAGAAATGATGTTGAATATACCACTGAAACTTTAAAACCATGCTCTGACTAGTGTAAGGGAATGGATAACAAGCAATTAAATCAAAGAAAATGGAAACACAGTATATGATGGTTGGATATCTAAATTTAAGAAACTGGGATGACTCTAGGCTCGACATCTAGTATAGTTTATGACCTAGGTGTATCACTTTTTTCTGTTCTAAAATCATTTAGTAAGAATTGCTAAATATCAACTTAGAAACATTGCTTTTTTAAAGCAGTATCTAGATGGTTATTTTGTAAAGAAACTTGATTAACTCTATTACTCGAGCTATTATAAATTTAAGTGCAATTCTCGACAATAAATTTACTTTTGAGAAACATTAGGTCTCTAAAAAATTGGCTTTAGAAACTTAAAATTTTAGGCGATAATTTTTCTCAATCAGTGTTTCAATTCTTTCTTTCTACGTTGTTTGGCGTATTGCTCTCCTATCTGGACTTCAGCTGCTGATTCTCATCCTAATTCTCATCTTAATTTGATGGACAGGAACTTATGGTCTAACTTCGTTATTCCTGCTCTAGATTTTAATATCTGGCACCGTCGTTCGACTACTTTATGCATGTTGCACAAGCTTTTTCTTAATTCTATTAATCCTTTACATCCACACCTTCCCGGACTATTCCAGCCTGTTCGTAATATGAGGCATGGAGTCAGTTCTAATAATCAGGTCTTCACCATGCAGTTCACTACTACACAGTATTCCAGTTCTTGTCTTCCAGCCGTGACCACCTGGAATTATCTTAATCGGCTGGTTTTAACAGTAAAACTCCAAACGTTTAAAGTTACAACAAATGATATGGTGATCAGGCTTCAAAGTCATAGTTTATTTAAGAAATGTTTAAATGTAATTTTAAATGTTCATAGTTTCTCATATCGTCTATTTCCTAGTTTTCTCTCTTTTTTCCTGTTGGAGCCCGTGGATTTAAACCATTTTTCCCAGCTTGGGTTTTAGCATAGCTAGTAATAATATTTATACCCATTGTGTTGCTAAAAAAAAGTTAAGGGTTCCACCCCAAACTATCCCTTTACTTATAAATTTATTGGCTGACTATTAAAGCTGCAGGCGTAAGATATAAGCAATGACTTTAGTAGATATGTGTAATGACTAATCAGAACTGGCCGTTCATAATCTTTGAGACTGCTACACAAGCAGTTAATGAATCTTGGACACAAGAATGGTTACAGATATCTTATGGGTATTAAACGTAACCAAAGATATAATTCAAACCTCTTTCCTAGGTTGCAGACTTTAGTTACAACTTCTCGCTTAACACTGTACTCTTTCATTCCAATTTGCCCAGAAATTGTTAACACTGGTCTCATAGCTCTCAAGTATAATCCAAAGAATGAAAGTGATAAAAAGTTAAAACTTTCTGAAATGCTATAATCTAGATTTGAAAATTAACGGGGAGGAATATACTATATTGTCCTAAAAAGCAGAGTATAAAAAAATTCTGTAGGTTCTACAGGAACAGTTTTTAAATTTTTCTTTTATAAATCACAGACCTTTAATAAAGCCCAGCATTTATATTTTTTTCGTATTGCTTTAGGCAGCAGTTTTTCAAAAAAATCCAAAATAACTTCTTTCAGGCATACCGAGAAACTGACCCTAAACCACCATTACAAGGTTCATACTAGACTCATGGGCGTTGCAATTCCAGTCACAGAGCAGTACAGCTTTGTTTTATAATTATGTCATTTTTCTTATGTCATTTTACTCAATGCCATAGGTAAGCATAATGACAGGTAAATGTTTACCAAATCAGTTTTACCTTTATGATTTCCATGGCACGCCACCCTAGATTATTTTATGTAGTACTTATTAGTTATTCTTTTTTCGTTCTGTTTTGAACTTTTATTTAATACATAGTTTAGGTCCTTCAGTGCCATTGTATATACTTAAACTAAAATTTATAAAGGGGTAACCATAGGAAATAAAGTTCACAGGTCTTTTTTCAAGGCCTTGCCAGACCAGATGCCATTCTTTTATGTCAGAGATCTTTGTCAGCTAACCATATCTGATTTACCTTTATTATAAATTCCAATAGGTATCTCATGGAAATTTGTACATTCAATACCTAGTGTGGTAGTTTCTGCCATATAACCCTTTTTGTATAAACCCCTATTCTAGAACTCTAGAGCAATGTACTGCATTACAAATGCGTGGCCTGCTTTATGTGTAATTTAAATTGCGTTCTACCAGTCATGAGCTCTTTATCCAACATTGTTTAGAAAATAAGTTATAAAAACCAGCATTTTAAACTAGAACCTGGTTAAAGCATGAATAAAATAGGAAGAACTTGTTTGTATAGGAACACAGCTTACTCTTAAAAATAATTAATATTTGAGAAATAAAAATTTAATTAAGTTTTTGTAAGCCATTTCATTGGTCAGTAGCAGTTTATAAAAGCCCAAAAGGAATTACAGTAAGATATTTTTCTTTCACATTGGCAAGTAAAAATTATTACCCGAAAAGATTTTATCACTGATAAATATTAGTGAAAGCAGAGACATTGATAAAAGTTATGAGATTTATAATTTATTACATAGGAGCCAGTTCGTATGGAAGGGAAGTTAAAGATTTGATTATGGCAAAAGTTAATTTACTCCTAATTTAATCACCTAATATAAAGCATAAACAGTGTTAAAAAGATTCAGTAGATAGGTGTCATGTTTATCAAAGCATTCATGGTACTCAAAGTTACAATCACATCCAACTGGTTTAATACTCTGGGCATACGAAAAGAAAACTTTGAACACTAAGAATTATATCAGTAACCATTGATTTAAATTTTTACAAGTGTCCTATCTGAAACCAACCATAATGTAATATTTTTCCTGTTATTTTCTTTAGTAATTTCTTTTATTCAAAACTGATGTCCTGAAGTAAATAGACAGCAGCAAAACTGGCAAATAACTATGCTCAAAGACATTTAAGCTTTTTAAAGTCTTAGGCATAAAAATACAAAAACTTACATTGCAAAGCAAACAGGTGATTCAAGTAATTAATAAAGGTTAACAGCTTTGAATTTTATAAAAAATTAACAAAATTTGTAGTCCCCCACATGTGTAAACATGACATCCTATGAAGATTCTGGATTTTCAACTTAAATATGCAAATCTTATTAAAAACTTCTAAAATTTTTACTTCTGACAAAAACCAAGAAATTGAAAGTCAATACACTGCTCATACAGTGTAATTTCAGAACCAGATTTGAAGTAATGAGCTCTAAAATCACTACTACAAAATAGGGTTACAAGTATGAAAATCAAAATTCACCTAATCTGTTATATGCAACGCCATTATGACACTGGTCCATAGAGGGCAAAATGCAAGATAATCATCTTATGGACGCAAGCCTCCATGGGAGTTAGTTTGGACAAGAGGAGTTTCAGAATTTCCACCCAGTGAGCTCCAAGGCAACTAACTTTCTGCAGACCTTCTGTACGGCACACTGTAGTTGAAGACTAATCTCAATGATGAGGTCTGCTAGAGACCTAGTGATCATCTGGATTGGAGCCTCAATGGTTAAGTCCTCCAGTCTCTGACCAGACAATATCAACCTTACTAAGCATCACTTCTTTGGAATTGTCATCTGTCCACCACCGAAAGCCTCAGGTGAGAGACCATGACATGGAGGATCTCATGTTACCACAGCTCTGTTCAGCCATTTCTAGCTAAGGTGTGAACTGTTCCTTTGTCTTCCACAGGGACCCTATCGAGATAAACCAGAAATTAAATGAGTTTTAGTTTCCTAGGAATTTTAGATGACCTTAAGATAAATATTTTCATTGTAAACCTAGAGATTTCATTGTAAACTTATAGAAAGGTTGTCTAAACTATGTAAATCTTTTAAGATTAATTTCTTCAAAGGTCTTGGATACTTACTATTTAGCGGTATTCCTTCCGGTTCCTTCTCCTGGTTTATATCTCAGTGGGTTTTGCCTGAACTGGTTTCCAAGCTTACAAAGATTTGGTTGCATTTATCTAATGTGCTCTGGTGGATGACAGAGCCAGGATCTCATTGAAAAGTTCCACCTGCCAGGCAGTCAGTCTTAAGGGGCCCAACATCAAGCTTGTGTTCATATCTGTAAACCAAAGTATCATAATTAATAAACTAAAAACTGGCAGAAGGCTTACTGAAACTATGAACACTTGATAGATAAGAGATCAAAGCTTTGTACTTTGAAATGTTAAAAGACCAATTGACTGAAGGAAAAGACTTTTATTGTATGAAGTATTGTATGCAAATTTGTAATTTTCATTCTAAAGTAATAGTTTCCCGTATCCCAATAACCACCTAAATATTTACTATAATGGCAACCCTGTTACATCATTCTATCGTTTAGTTGGTAATAATAACAGCTTTAATGAGAACTTGCAAATTCTCATCCGTTGCGTCATACCATGAGTGAAGGGTAGGTGGGACTAGCTAATTATCCAGTTATTATTCATTTTGAGGAGAAAGCACTATAGGATTATTTATCTAGCCTACTATTCCCATCAACGACAAGGGTTACTTTGTAAATTTCTCCTTAAGATTAAGGGCCAACAGAATAACTAAAAATACTGAATGGAGAAGGGGACTGTATGGGGCAACAGAATAACCATCAAATACTGAATTGAGAAAGGAACTGTATGAATTTCCCATTATTACTTCCCATTATTACCAATATAAAGTAACATTTTTATCTAAGCTGAAATATACTGAACTTAGGACAATTCGGCCTACACAAATTTCAGACACTGATCGGCTGAACAATCACCCAGGATAGACTGTCGTAGGACAACCATAAAAACAACATCCAGGCCTTTAGTATCATACCACCTATGAGGCTAAAGGTGCAGAGAAAAGCCACACCAAACTAGTCAGAAAAATAAGACCATCCAGGATGTGCTAAAAGAAAGCCAAAGGGAAAACTGCAATGACTGAGGAGGATACTACTTATCACCATCTATCTCAATCTTGACACATGACAGGCAGGAGACATGACAAAAAAATTGGTCAAGACTACTAGAGCCAAAAAATCTCAAAAGAGAGCGAGGTGAATGACTTTAAAGACTCAAGAGATGCAACTCTTGGGTTAAAACTGATTTAGATCTTTTAAGAGCCCAATTCACTGCAAATAAAGCGTTCTACCACTATGAAAAACATATTCCCGATTGACAAGTGGGACCCTGGGACTTTGCTGTACATGCGAAAACAGGAAAATTTAATTATACGACAAGAGATTATTTTTTAAAGGCCACAGAAACTAAAAATCTTTATTGACTTTGTTTCCAGGCCAGAGACCTACCTCCAGGACCCTTCTTGCCAGGACAGCTTAATTTATATAAGATTGAAACAATACTACAAAAAAAAAGTCCTTTCATTGGGATTTTAATCACTAACACTAATCAGAATCACACCGACACTAGCCTCTGAGGGATAACTTTCTAAAGAAATTACTAGCTTGATCAGGAGTAGCGCAATATTCACCGTAAAACTATAGCATCTAAACATCTATAATGGCAGCAATTACAGTTACATTGGGTTCCCTAACAAAGCTAGAAGAGCACTTTATTGTTTAGCGAAAACATGGAGTGTCAAACCTGCCTACGTCACATTCAAGAACATGCACACCCAAATACGGTAGACTTAATCATACGTTAGGGGAAGGATAAGGGGAGCTACTTACAAATGAACGATCAGGGGAAATGAACGATCAGGGGTAACTCATTGGTAAAATGGAAGTGTAAATACTACTTCTGCACAGTTATTTCCATCACGCAACAAGCTATGCACAAAAGCGAGGAAGTCAGTCTGACAAGATATAACCAAAAAGGAAAATAAATATTTCAGGGGAAGTGGATCAGCAACCTTTTTGCATTTTAGCGGATTAATTTTGCATTTTAGCGGATTAAATATACATGCCAGAATTTAATAAATAAAGAAGGTTTGTTTTACTATTAGCTGATTTACAAAGTAGTTTTCCCCACCAAAATCTCCAGGTTCTCATTGGGTAACTCCATTACCATAAAATATCACGGTAACTTGAATTTCTTAATGACCAGCTAAATTAATCATATTACTGACTTAAATAATAGTAAGTATATGCACGCGATTCTATATATCAAACACCATTTCTTCATTAGAAAAGCTCGCCCTTTCTAAAAGTAGAAAAACCTTCCAGGACAAAAACTGAACTCCATATGTAGTAAATATTGCTTCTGCGAGAACACTATATAAGTATTGAGTTACAAAATAAGTGCTGCAGAAGTATTATTCCGGGATACTACCACACTGATAAACTTTTGCACTTTAACTGGTTCTGCTTAACATTGGAGGAAAGAAAGTTTAATTTTGTTTCTACAATAAAAAAACAAAATACCTCTAAGTAATTTCGTCAGAAAATATAAATTTCCAAAAAACTACATTTAGAAGATGCGATTGAAATACACAAGTTTCCCGGCATCCGAAAATCTGGCAAGTAAAAGCCGCACTTATTCAGTATAGATTACACTTTACGTTGACTATCGTGTTCCAGTTAAAAAATCTTATTTAACCATTTTCTTGCATTTCCAGCAGAAATAACATTAAAAATCCATTGTAAATACTAGGCTAAACAAGCATATATGACATGAGTTTGGCTGTAGGTATAACTTCGCCTGGAATTCTTCACAAGTTCTCAACAGAAAGATACCGAGCAGTCTATAGCCAATAAAATTAGCTTCGTCGTTACATTAGCACAACTAAAATAGGAAATACATTTATTTTAAGAGGACTTACCAATGAGACCCACATCTTTTGATTGACTGCCAAAAAGGAGGGCGTGCACAAACAGCAACAGAACAGTCACTGATACCACCTTGTTGCTAGATCCTCAAAGGCGCTGGCCAGAAAGCACTATCAAATGCCAAAGCAATCCTCAATATTGCCGACCAGTGTCATACTAACTAGCGGAAAAAATTATTTCCAATCTGCACCAACACTTCAATACACCATGACCGAGTTCAAAATCAAGACAAAAACCGAATTTAAATTACCCTTGGCCATTGAAAAACTAACTTGGATTCAGCAAAATAACACATGTATCTTGATAAAAGAACCCAGCACTTGACACTTCAATTTCTAACTAAACTCGACACTAGTCATGTCTTCCTTCTTGCCTTCACCCATGACGTAACAAGGATGACAAAGCAGCGAAGCAGATATCCATAGCCGAGTGTCTGCTTTAGTGTCCTTGTATAACCAGTGGCACCATCTACATTCAAATATCAAATCTACTCGTCTTTCATGACCTATGTCGTTACCTATCGAGAAATCGCTGTAAAGTCACAAATTTCTATCGATTTATAATTTCATAAAACTCAACATTATAAGAAATAGACAATTTTAGTCACTGCGTAGATTAAATATGCAATAGTTACACTTTAATAAAGTTTGACTAAAAAACCAACAACTATTTGTCCATCTCTTTCTTTATTTGAATATATTTCATAAGTTTGTAATATACTTTGCAAGTCTTGAGAAACAGATTTTATTTAGCAAGTCATAGTCTTGGGTTATATTCCTGTTTTTGTTTGTTTTCTTATCCATAATCATGAGAGAGAGAGAGAGAGAGAGAGAGAGAGAGAGAGAGAGAGAGAGAGAGAGAGAGAGAGAGCCTTATTGCCTTATTTTTTGTTTGGGTTCCCCCAGGTCCCTCAGTGTGAGGCACCTCGTATATCCACCGGTGTATTTTGCATCTTCCAGTCTTGAGAGAGAGAGAGAGAGAGAGAGAGAGAGAGAGAGAGAGAGAGAGAGAGAGAGAGAGAGAGAGAGAGAGAGATACCCTTTTTTCACCACAGACTATCCTTCATGACAATCCAAAGTTTACTAAGTTACTTTCATGTCGAGACCAGTGTTTTGATGCTTGGATCAAAGAGAAAATACAAAGAGAAGATATTACAGAACATCTGCAATGTTATTACTTTTGAAATATTGAAGTAATCCTTATACCCAGAAATATATCATATTGCCTGTATTATTCTAAGATTATGATTTTAAAACGCGTTCTTGCTGTAAAGTTGTTGTGGCAAATTGTATGAACTAATGCTGATAGGGATATTATGTTCTTTAACTTATATAGCTTCACGATATGAATTAAGAAGGATAATTTTAGAGAACTGCGACACACCATGCAGTCATTGAATCGGGTGACAAGAGAATACTTAAAGGTATAAAGGTTTAAAGGCCACTCATGAAGGGCAGGAGCAAGGGACAGTGCCATTGCCTTATCGAGTAGAACAATGCCATAGAGACTGACCATATATAAATATGATCAGCACCTAAGCCCCCTCTCCACCACAGCTAGGACCAAGGAGGACCAGGTCATGGCTGCTGATGGCTCGGCAGATAGACATATAGGCTCTCCCAAACCCCCTATCTTTAGCTCACAAGGATGGTGATGTTACAACGACCAAAGAAACTAACGAGTTTGAGCTGGACTTGAACCCCAATCTGACGTTCACTAGTCAGGGACGTTACCACATCGGTCAACACAACAGATGGTTTCAAGTCACTGGAGTCAAGGTGCACTTCTACCGTAGGTTTTAGAGCTTTCAAATGTGTGACTCCAGACTGTATAACAAGCTCCCACTAGACATCCAAAAGTCGGCTGATATTAAGGCTTTCCAGAAGCTGAAGGCTTTTTCGTTTTCTAAGTGCTTCAATACTGTAGACTTGGAAATTAACAGGGAATACTTTCTGTGAGACTCTAAATACCTAAAGATTTATGGACAAACAGGTCTTGTAGTCCTGTATGGCACAAGGTTTTTGTGTGATAGGATCAGGAAAACAGCCCTAAAAGTTTTAAATAAGAACCTTCACCAGATATTGAATTTCTGTAGTCTTTTCATCGGCATTTTAGCCATCGGCTATTTTAAACACTCGCTCAGTTACCATTATTTACAGGATATTACGAGTTACATGTTAAGCAGAGTAGAATGTCAGTAAATGGAAACAATGACTGTAGGCTAACTATTACTCGTGAAAACAATGAACAATTCTAATATGAATTATATATGACATGAAAATTATATATATTTTTTTCTTTTATCAAGAAATATATATTAAACAATTCTTTGTAGATATGATAGTTGAGAAAAAAGAAATAAGAAAAAAAATTATTCTTGTCATGTGTCAACAACTTGCATTATCAGTACAATGGTTTTGTGACATGAGTGGAAGTCAGGGGAAGAGAACCAATGATGTTCGAAGTACTCTGAGTAGTATTTTCTTGTGTGATTTGAACTTGTATGCCAACAGAGAAATACACCTAAATAGATCTTACACAATTATGAATAAGGACTAGAATCGAAAGTATTTTGGTTGGAGGTGGAATGAGATGTGAGGATCCATGCTTCTCTAAGGTGGGGTTTCCAGTAATGCTGCAGGTAGGGAATGTTGCCACTGGTGAGAGAGTGGTGTTATTCTACAACAGTGGTTCCCAACCTGGGGTAAATTTCCCCCAGGGGGGAAATTTTAAGCTTCCAGGGGGGAAATAATTTCACTACCTACTAACTAAAACAAGCGGGAAATGTCCACATAGAACGTGCGGTAATTTGTTGTTAGCCATTCAATTGGGATATGATCATATCATTTCTCACTGACATAATATTCAAG